>NC_074665.1:62749968-63049968 GCF_029448725.1 Salvelinus fontinalis | reverse complement strand
CAGAACTGAAAAAGCATGTGCGATTAAGGAGGCCTACAAACATGACACAGTTGCACCAGCTCTGTCAGGAGGAATGGGCCAAAATTCACCCAACTTATTGTGGGAAGCTTGTGGAAGGCTACCTGAAACGTTTGACCCAAATTAAACAATTTAAAGGCAATGTTACCGAATACTATTTGAGTGTATGTAAACTTCTGACCCACTGGGAATGTGATGAAAGAAATAAAAGCTGAAATAAATAATTCTCTCTTCTATTATTCTGACATTTCACATTCCTAAAATAAAGTGGTGCTCCTAACTGACCTAAGACAGGGAATTTTTACTAGGATTAAATGTCAGGAATTGTGAAAAACTGAGTTTAAATGTATTTGGCTAACGTGTATGTAAACTTCCGACTTCAACTGTAGGAACTCACACACACACAAACAAATTCATATGCACACACGCAAGCCCACAAACGCATACCCACACAAACACACTCGTAAAGGCCTGCATGCTCTGCAAGTCAAACAGGGGTCATTATGGGGTCAACACACACCACCCTCCCTCTGTTATAGGGCCTACCTGCAGAGCTGTCATCCTCTATCTTACTGACGAAGATGCTGAGTCCGTGTTCTGAACCACCTCTAACACTGAATCCCAGTCGGCCGTCTGCACTCTTATCTACTGTCACTGTGTGGAGGTCTTCACAGTCATCCCCACCTGTACACAAGAGGAAACAGGCACTCTGAGATCCAATGCAGTAGAAACACTGTATTGACAACAAGTTGGCTACAGCAGAAATATGGGAGTTGTAAAATGTATTATTGTCCTGAACTAATGAAGGATCTTTAGCTCAGCAGGCTTTAGTTTTGTGGACTTAAGAGTCCATACAACACTGTGTTACTGTGGGAGGGGGAGTAGACACAGTAAAATTATTACCATCGACAGGAGAGTTGATGAGGATGACTCTGCCCATGGGTGAGGACCTGCCTCCCCTGTGGCGGTGATGCTTCTTCTGCATGTAGCGGTTTGTCGAGTGGGACCCCCCAGCCTGGCCCCCATGGCCCCCATTGTGGGAGTGAGGGTGGCCTCTCCCATTGTGGGGGTGAGAGTGAGGGTGGTCTCCCCCATTGTGATTGTGGGGGTGAGGGTAGCCTCCACCATTGTGAGGGTGGGGGAGAGGATGTCCTCGCCCGTTGGTCATTTCCCTATGGTTGTGGTAGTCAGAGGAGTGAGCCATGGCGAGAGGCCTACTCCCCCTCCCACACTCATCCACACCAGGGACTCGCCTGGAGATGCAGAGGGGACGGGAGGAGAGGTAGAGGGTAGTGAGTTAGTGGGTGGTTTGGCTGGATCAATCAATCAAGAGTTAAACAGAGGGAACAAGTAAAAAAATCCATCCATTACTGCTTGTCAATAGTGAAGTCCAATACAGAAATGTCCAAAAGCCACATTAGGCTAGTAGAGACATAAAAAACAAAATTATAAAATTGAGTCCATTAGTTAAAGGAGATAAATAAGTTATGGCAACTAGTCAGGTTGCAATCAATCAATCAAGAGTTAAGTCCCCTCACTCCCAAAGTATTTCATCCAGGCACAGTTATGGGACTGAAATAGTCCAATATTTGTATCCATAAGTGCATCCTTGGGTTTGTTTGTAGACGTCAAAATGAGCTGTCTGTTAATGAACTTCGGGCACATCCATGGCAATCACCGTTCAAGATCAGTCACTTTTAATCCAGAAAGATGTCCTTCTTTTGCCATTCCAACTGGGTCGTCCACTTCCTCCGGTCCAGCGGCCGGGGCAAAGATGTCTGCCACAGTGGCCTTTGAGTCCATTCTCCTCGGCCATGCTGTCCCAGCACACCGCTCACCCATCTACGAAGCGAGACGTTGTCGGGCACCACTCTGTAAAAAAAACCTTCCATGATTTCCCACGGGACGTAGTCGGATATCAGCGGGCCCGAAAACATTCATGTTTTATTAAAAAGATAAAGGTGACATAGTGTGGAGTACGGTTTCATAATGCGAGGTATCTCAAACACTGCTCACCTTCTAAAAAGCTACTCACTTGAGACACACTTAACCTGTCACCAAGTATAGATTATTTGATTTATTCAAGTATACACAACTACTTTTGATTGTCATTATGAGTGGAGGTAGAATAAGTCCTGCACCTAAGTAGATACAATTTGTGTAGACAATTCCTTTGTAGCGTTCGCCCAATGGAGTTCATGCGCAGCGCACCACTTCAGCAGCTCCCCTTCAGCACCTTGGACAGTGCTCGAGCAACGGGTTACGTAAACAAACAAAGATTTAAAAAATTACAATTAAAGCTTTACTCTTGGCTAAATACCTGCCCCGCAAGAGGAGCCCCCTCTATAATAGTGCTGATGACATACCTTATATTGGCTTTGCTATTTCAGAAGTTTGTAAACAATTCAGTCCAATTTAGTCAAAAGTTATTTTAGTATAGGAATAACTTAAAAGGTGACTTCAGCATATAAAACATTAGCGCAATGACGAACGATATGAAGCCCATAAAGGGATTCGTATCAAGACCACTTTATAATTAGGCTCACGGATATTTATCATGGACCTAAAGAGGATCCTTAAGAGGTCAGAGAGATGCAACAGAGACACACAAAAGATACCAACAATTTTGGCTCGGTATCAAACTAGTTCTTTGGTAAATAAATAATAATAGCCTACCTAAACAGTTTGCTTAAGTTAAACACACACACACACACTCCCCATTAACACATGCATGCAAACTATTCAGCTAAGTTTAACAATAACATTACCTGTAACCATGTTGTGCTCTGTGACCTCACCTGTGACCAACACAGATAGACGTGCATGAGCCCGCCCCTCTCCCATACCATTGGACACCTGCGAATGGCTTAAGACACATTAGTGCCATCTCATTTGCTCTGGACAGTGACAATTGTCTTGGGTATTAATTAATCCTACACTGTAACACATAGCCAGGTGTCTATGCCCATGCTTATATTACAAGGCTTGCAAAGTAGCAAAGAATTTAAAAAATGATTGTGGTGCTTTTAGGCACTAAACACACAAGCTGTATGACTCACACAGTAACTAACTAACTATCTAGAATAACTTAGGCTACTAAGAAAAAACTCCCTGTGCTTTTAGATCTTAGAGAGACTTTAACAAACTGAAACTACTAAAGTCACATAATTGCTGTTCACCTGCTTCGTTAAAGGGGCAATCTGCAGTTGCTTCATACGTTTTGGGACTTACGAATTAATGATTCTTGAAGAATATAACTTATAAATTACTCATGAGCTCAGTTAAATTGTCGTACCCCATCAGAACCCAAAATATAAGTTATTTCACTCCAATGTTTGGAAACAAAGTTAATGTAAAAAAACACTATATAGCTTCTAAACATGGTTAAAACTAAAATGTTAATATCAAGGATGGCCAGTCTTTGCATCCATAACTCTGTCTATGAATTTGAGAGTGGTTACATTTCTTCAGCCCCATCCCTCAGCTTTTTACCAAAACAGGAGTGTGGAGTACGCTTTATTATTGTTTTAACTGCTGATTGACACTTTAAGGAGATAATTAATGAGATAACATACTTATTGTAATTGACTAGACTACATGGATACTGCTCCTGGGTGACAGAGGTAGAATATATTATTATCTTGTATTGGTGTTATACTGCCATCGTCTGTCTGAGTAATTCCATCTCATGACAGTAGTATATGATCCCTGATAATGAAGGAAATGTAGGCTAGTCGTCTATAAGTCACAAGGGGATGACAATCAGCATTCAGGGCTCGAACCACCCAGTTTATAATTAAGCAATAAGGCAATTAACCACGGCTAAGGGATGTTCTTAAGTACGACGCAACGCGTAGTGCCTGGATACAGCCCTTAGCCGTGGTATATTAGCCATATACCACAAACCCCCAAGGCGCCTTATTGCTATTATAAACTGTCAATTAGAGCAGTAAAAATAAATATTGTCATACCCGTGGTATACGGTCTGATATACCACAGCTGTCAGTCAATCAGCATTCAGGGCTTGAACCACCCAGTTTATCATGTATTTTATAAACTCAGTTAAGAATGAAAGCATCTTCTCTTAACTTGTTATAAAAACTGTCAATCAATCATATCTATTAGCACATGGTGCTGCTGCACCCACTCACCCCCCTACACCCCCCCCCCCACACACCCATCCACCCCCCCCCACACACACACACACCCACCCCCACACACCGACCCACCCCCCCCCCACACACACACACCCACCCACCCCCACACACACATTGTGATGCATAACCTATTTCTTATACTTCCCTCTCTCAAGACCTGTCTCAGTTCAAGCTGTTACCCAAAATGGTGGGCAAGGACCACTGGTGAGTCACAGGATCACTGTGGTGAGTCAGAGTTAGTTTCCACTGGGCTGTTCATGCATAGTTGGGCTGTGGTGGGGAAAGACTGTCTTCACCTTAAAGGGATAGTTCGGGATTTTGACAATGAGGCCCATTATCTACTTCCCCAGAGTCAAATGAACTCGTGGATACCCTTTTTATTTATCTGTGTGCAACTTTCTTTATACTGGGCAAAGATACATAAAAATGGAATCCACAAGTTCATCTGACGTCAAAATCCCAAACTATGCCTTAAAGTGGGACACAAACATTTGAAGGCTTGATGAAGGTCATATCATAGCACCAACTATGATAGACTGTTCAATGGAAAAACATTTAAATGATTTATGTCCCAAAAATGTATTTAATTATCCAGGTCAATCATATGACATCAATTCATTTGACATAATTTGAAAAGTTTGTTTTAAGTATTTGGCTTGGAAAATACAAGAAACCAATCATTATCCCCCTAGCAATGGAACAAATTACAAACTTGCTTTAGCGCAGTGATTCACAAACTTTTTATAGTCCCGTACCCCTTCAAAACATTCAACCTCCAGCTGCATACCCCTTCTAGCACCAGGGTCAGCGCACACTCAAATGTTGTTTTTTGGCATCATTGTAAGCCTGCCACACACACACACACACACACACACACACAATATACATTTATTAAACATCAGAATGAGTGTGAGTTTTTGTCACAATACGGCTCGTGGGAAGTGACAAAGATCTCGTATAGGACCAGGGCACAAATAATAATAATAATAATCATCAAAAATGTTGCTCTTTATTTAGCCATCTTACATACAGTTGAAGTCGGAAGTTTACATACTGTCACGCCCTGTGACTAGGGTGGGCATTCTAGTTTCTTTATTTCTATGTTTTCTATATCTTTGTTTTTGGCCGATTGTGGTTTCCAATCAGAGGCAGCTGTCTATCGTTGTCTCTGATTGGGAATCATACTTAGGCAGTCCTTTTTCCCTCTTTCATTTGTGGGTTCTTATTTTTGCATTGGTTCTTATTTTGCCCTGCAGAACGTCACGTTCGTAATTTGTTTTGCTGTTATCGGTGTTCATTAAACGTACCACGCTGCGCTTTGGTCCACTTCTTCCCATGACGATCGTGACACATACACGTTAGCCAAATACATTTAAACTCAGTTTTTCACAATTCCTGATATTTAATCCTAGTAAAAATGCTCTGTCTTAGGTAAATTAGGATCACCACTTTATTTTAAGAATGTGAAATGTCAGAATAATAGTAGAGAGAATTATTTATTTCAGCTTTTATTTCTTTCATCACATTCCCAGTGGGTCAGAAGTTTACATACACTCAAATAGTATTTGGTAACATTGCCATTAAATTGTTTAACTTGGGTCAAACGTTTCGGGTAGCCTTCCACAAGCTTCCCACAATAAGTTGGGTGAATTTTGGCCCATTCCTCCTGACAGAGCTGGTGCAACTGAGTCAGGTTTGTAATCCTCCTTGCTCACAAATTCTTGCACAAAAGCTTGCACAGAACGTACCGGACTGGGGAGGCACACTGGAGGCCTGGTGCGTGGAGCCGGCACAGGTGTCACCGGACTGGTGACACGCACTTAAGGGAGAGTGCGGGGAGCTGGCACAGGATGTACCGGACTGGGGAGGCGCACTGGTGGCCTGGTGCGTGGAGCTGGCACAGGACCTACTGGACTGGGGAGGCGCACTGGAGGCCTGGTGCATGGAGCCGGCACAGGTGGCACCGGACTGGTGACACGCACTTCAGGGTGAGTGCGTGGAGCCGGCACAGGTGGCACCGGACTGGTGACATACACTTCAGGAAGGGTGTGGAGAGCTGGCACAGGACTCACCAGACTGCTGACAGGCTCTTCAGGTCGGGTTCCGTGCAGAACACACTTACATAGCATTTCTCTCATCTCTCTCTCTCCCAACTTCTCCATCGTCTCCCTGACGGTCTCTGGCTCTTCCCACGGCTCAGCCGCCAGCTCCATGTGCCCCCCCAATCGTGGGGTTTCTTTGGCAGCAGACTGACGACACGCTCCTCATGGCGAGGAGTGCGAGGAACCGGCACAGGACATCCCGGACTGGGGAGGCGCACTGGAGATCTGGTGTGTGGAGCAGGCACAGATGGCACCGGACTGATGACCCGCTCTTCATTCCGCCTGCGCTGCAGCCTACTCCTTGCTAACTCTTCTCTCCGGTATCCTTCCTCACATTGTTCAATCGACTCCCAGGTGGACTCTGGCACTCTCCTCCGCTCGACCGGCCACCCCTCGTGCCCCCCCCCCCAAAAAAGATCTTGGGGTTTCTGTGGCCGTAGTCCCTGGCGTTGTCGCTGTCCCCCTATGCACCTTGGCGACTCCCGCCAAGGAAGGGTCTCGTGTCTTCCCATGATTTCTTCCCATGTCCAAAACACCTTCTCCTCCATGGCACGCTGCTTGGTCCTTTCGTGGTTGGATATTCTGTCACGATCGTCGTAATGAGCGGACCAAGGCGCAGCGTGATTGAAGTTCCACATCTTTATTTCGGTAAAACTTTAAACAAAAACAATAAACAAATAACGAAACGTGAAAGACGTGGTGCACATGCACAAACACAAAACAATATCCCACAAACACAGGTGGGAAAAATGACTACCTAAATATGATCCCCAATTAGAGGCAACGATTACCAGCTGCCTCTAATTGGGAACCATACAAAAAACAACATGGAAATATGAAGATAGAACACCCCCTAGTCCCGCCCTGGCCTACTACACCATAGAGAACCAAGGGCTCTCTATGGTCAGGGCGTGACAGCTTGTTGCAATTTTGATGAGGCTCTCTTGTTCAGATATCGGTAATTGGACTGGAGGCAGGGCATGAAAGGGATAACGAATCCAGTTGTTTGTCATCCGTTTCGGGAAAGTACCTGCGTAATTGTGCACCCAACTCACTCAGGTGCTTCGCTATATCACATTTGACATTGTCCGGAAGCTTGAGTGAATTTTCACACAAAAAAATCATACAATGATGGAAAGACCTGTGTGTTGTCCTTGTTAATGCAGAGTAGAGCTCCAACTTCTTAATCATAGCCTCAATTTTGTCCCACACATTGAATATAGTTGCGGAGAGTCCCTGTAATCCTAGATTCAGATCATTCAGGCGAGAAAAAACATCACCCAGATAGACCAGTCGTGTGAGAAACCCGTCATCATGCAAGCGGTCAGACAAGTGAAAGTTATGGTCAGTAAAGAAAACTTTAACCTCGTCTCTCAATTTAAAAAAACATGTCAATACTTTGCCCCTTAATAATCAGCGCACTTCTGTATGTTGTAAAAGCGTTACATGGTTGCTGCCCATATCATTGCACAGTGAAGAAAATACTCAAGAGTTCAGGGGCCTTGCTTAAACAAAGTTAACCATTTTCACTATAGTGTTCAACATGTATTTCAAGCTGTCAGACATTCACTTGGCAGCAAGAGCCTCTCCGTGGATGCTGCAGTGTACTTAAGTGGCGTCGGGAGCAACTGCTTGCACGCACGTTATCACTCCACTATGTCTCCCTGTCTTGGCTTTTGCGCCATCAGCACAGATACCCACACATCTTGACCACCAAAGTCCATTTGATATCATAAAGCTGTCCAGTACTTAAAAAAATATCCTCTCCTGTTGTCCTGGTTTCCAGTGGTTTGCAGAAGAGGATGTCTTCTTTAATTGACCCCACATAAACGTAACGGACATATACAGGAGCTGTGTCAGGCCGCCACGTCTGTTGACTCATCCAGCTGTAATGCATAGAATTCACTGGCTTGTATGCGGAACAGTAATTATTTCAAAACATCTCCTGCCATGTGACTGATGCGTTGTGAAACAGTGTTGTTTGATGAAGGCATTGTCTGTATACTTTTTGGTGCCTTTTCCCCCAGCATTGTCAAAAAAATCTAATCTAATTTTATATTTTCCAGCCATATCCACGGCAGCAGGAATAGTATGGGGCTTGCCTGTCCCAGCCACTCGGTAGCTCACCATATAAGACGCTTCTAGCCCCTTCTTATTAAAACTTCTTCTTAATAGGGGGCGCTATTTACACTTTGGGAAAAAATAGTGCCCAAATTAAACGGCCTCGTACTCTGTTCTAGATCATATGATATGCATATTATTATTACTATTGGATAGAAAACACTGAAGTTTCTAAAACTGTTTGAATTATATCTGTGAGTAAAACAGAACTCATTTGGCAGGCAAACTTCCAAACAGGAAGTGAAAATTCTGAAATGGGTCTCTGTGAAAGGCTTCGCCTATTCAATTGCCTTGTATTTATGGATATGTATGCACTTCATACGCCTTCCACTAGATGTCAACAGGCAGTAGAACGTTGAATGAGGTGTCTAGCCTGATGTGGGACCGAATGAGAGCTTTTGGAGTGACAGGTCACCCATATTGGCAGTATTTTGCTGCGCACCTGGGTGCACCATATCGTTGTCTGCAATGCCTTAGGTAGACACGAAGAAATGCTCCATCTGGGACGTTATTGGATACATACGAGAAAAACATGCTAAAGATGGATTCTCAACTGAGTTTGACCAGTTTATTCGACTTTTATTATCACTTTTTGAATTTTTCGTTCCATGCATCAAACTTGCTAATTCGACAGAAGAAATGGACATTCTAAAACAAAACAACGATTTATTGTGGAACAAAGATTCCTGGCACTGCATTCTGATGAAAGTTCATCAAAGGTGAGAGAATATTTATGATGTTATTTCGTATTTTTGCTGAATATGTTGACTCCAACATGGCGGAGAATGGCTGAGCGCTGTCTCAGATTATTGTATGCTGTGCTTTTTACTAAAGTTATTTTTTTAAATCTAACACAGCGGTTGCATTAAGAACCAGTGTATCTTTAATTATATGTCCAACATGTATTTTTCAGCAAAGTTTATGATGAGTTTTTCTGTTAGATTACGTGACTCTCTAAAATTTCTCTGGACAATTTGGAGCATATTGGCGCCATGTTCACAATGTAAAACCAGGATTTGTAGCTATAAATATGCACATTTTCGAACAAAACATAAATGTATTGTATAACATGATGTTATAAGACTGTCATCTGATGAAGTTGTTCAAAGGTTAGTGATTATTTTTATCTCTTTGTGGGTTTTGTGAAAGCTATCTTTGCGGTGAAAAAATGGCGTTGTGTTTTGGGCTATTGTGGTGAGCTAACATAAATATATGTTGTGTTTTCGCTGTAAAACATTTTAAAAATCGGACATGTTGGCTGGATTCACAAGATGTTTATCTTTAATTATGTGTACAACATGTATTTTTCATAAATGTTTTATGATGAGTATTTCTGTATTTCACGTTGCTCTCTGTAATTATCCCGGCTGTTTTGGAGCCATTTATGATCATGGCGCCAATGTAAAACCAGGATTTGTAGCTATAAATATGCACATTTTCGAACAAAACATAAATGTATTGTATAACATGATGTTATAAGACTGTCATCTGATGAAGTTGTTCAAAGGTTAGTGATTATTTTAATCTCTTTGTGGGTTTTGTGAAAGCTATCTTTGCGGTGAAAGAATGGCGTTGTGTTTTGGGCTATTGTGGTGAGCTAACATAAATATATGTTGTGTTTTCGCTGTAAAACATTTTAAAAATCGGACATGTTGGCTGGATTCACAAGATGTTTATCTTTAATTATGTGTACAACATGTATTTTTCATAAATGTTTTATGATGAGTATTTCTGTATTTCACGTTGCTCTCTGTAATTATCCCGGCTGTTTTGGAGCCATTTATGATCATGGCGCCAATGTAAAACCAGGATTTGTAGCTATAAATATGCACATTTTCGAACAAATCCTAAATGTATTGTATAAGATGATGTTATAAGACTGTCATCTGATAAAGTTGTTCAAAGGTTAGTGATTATTTTTATCTCTTTGTGGGTTTTGTGAAAGCTATCTTTGCGGTAAAAAAATGATCCCGGATCCCGGAGTGGTATCCGTTGCTTTATTACATGGCTTACTACTCGAAAGTCGTCTTAATTCTCGCTCAAAAAAACTCCAGTGGCTTATTTTTCAAATTGGCATATTTCGTTTAGAAATGTCTGCACAATAGTGGAGGTTTCATTGAGTTGTGAGGTAGTACTTTTGCACATATGACATACGGTGACTGAGGAAAGGCACTACTCCCAATATAAATAAACTCCAAATCAATGTAGTTCTCATCATATTTGCGCCTCTTCAATGGTCCAACGTCCCTGTCTATTGTTCAGTGCTTTCCCGGGTAAGGGGGCAGTAGCTCTTCGGCTGCATCAGGTTCACAACTGTCAGTGTCCATGCTAGCTGGGCTAACAACAAATTTAGAATTACTGATGCTATCATTGGATGTGCTCGTGGAAGCAGAACATTGTGTTTTCGACAGGTGCAGGTGTAGTACTATGGACTTACTTTTTGGCCTTACTTTTGGCCTTACTTTTTTGAACGATTTATCCATTTATCCAACGGAATGAGCAGCAGCTACGTTTGGCTACATACGGATCTTTAGTAGAATTCCCGCGAGAGAGTAATGGTTAATGTGATTGGATGTAAATTATTTGACTAGGCTACCTGTATTTGACATTGTGTTATTTCGCTGAACACTAGATGGTTTAATTTTATTTTTGGCAGTGAAACGAGGCTACTCAGGCGAGATAAAAATATATATCACATTTTTATTTGGAGTATCCCCGACGGCATTGCGCGTACCCCTGGGGATAGATCGGCTGGGACTGTGTACATCAACCGGTGCGGCACTATCAGAGGTCATCGTGTGTCACGATTCCTAATGAAGGTGGCTCCCCTTCCTGTTCGAGTGGCGCTCGGCGCTCGTCGTCACCGGCCTACTAGCTGCCACTGATCCTTTTTTCCCCTTTTCTGTTTATTGGTTTCACCTGTTTTGTGTTTGGTTAATTAGTTAGGCTATATTACCCAGCAGGCCCGCCTGCTATTTGTGCGGGATTGTTTGCGTAACTAGGGTACACGTTAGAGGTATACGTGTTTCGTGTTTTGTGGGTTTTGCTGGACTGTTTCAGTCCCCGGTTTTGGGGCATTTGTTTTGTGTGCGCCCTGTGTTTTGTGGGGTGGCTTATGTTCACCGTTAAGTGCATTAAATTAGCACTACCACTGAACTCTCTGCTTCCTGCACCTGACTTCGCACCCACTACACCCAGATCGTTACAGAATCCCGCACCTTCAAATGAAGTCAGCAGGAGCAGGAACAGCTGCCAACCCCCTTCCATCGATGGAGGAACGCGTCCTTCATCACACCACCGTCCTTCATCAGATAGGATCGGCGATGGATCAGATGATGGAGAGAATGGACCGATGGGAGAGGAGTGGTCTCCTCTCTTCACCTCCGGTTCCTCCGACGATTCCACCTTCTCCTCCCTCCGCATCCGTCTCGGGCACATTTCGTCTTGCGCTCCCTAGGGAGTATGATGGAGCGGCGGCTGGGTGCCAGGGGTTTTTGCTCCAACTCGAGCTGTACCTGGCTACCGTGAAACCAACTCCCTCGGATGAGGAGAGGGTGAGTGCCCTCGTCTCCTGCCTGACGGGTCGTGCTCTGGACTGTCTTATAGACCAGACTCCTTGAACACGAAGGCCGACGCGCTGTCCCGTCTCTATGACACGGAGGATCGGCCCACCGATCCTACTCCCATCCTTCCAGCCTCTACGCTGGTGGCACGAGTGGTATGGGAGGTGGACATCGAGCGGGCGTTACGGGTGGAACCTGCGCCTCCTCAGTGTCCGACTGGTCGCAAGTACGTGCCGCTTGGTGTTCGTGATCAACTGATTCGGTGGGCTCACACACTACCCTCTTCGGGTCATCCGGGTGTGGCGAGGACAGTGCGGGGTCTCAGGGAGAAGTACTGGTGGCCCACCTTGGCTAAGGACGTTAGGTTCTATGTCTCTTCCTGTTCGGTGTGCACCCAGAGTAAGGCTCCTAGGCACCTTCCTAGAGGGAAGTTACAGCCCCTCCCCGTTCCACAACGGCCATGGTTTCACTTGTCAGTGGATTTCCTGACCGATCTTCCACACTCTCAGGGAAACACCACGGTCCTGGTTGTTGTGGATCGGTTTTCTAAGTCCTGCCAACTCCTCCCGTTGCCCGGTCTCCCTACAGCCCTACAGACTGCGGAGGCGCTATTTACCCATGTCTTCCGGCACTACGGGGTCCCGGAGGACATCATCTCTGATCGAGGTCCCCAGTTCACGTCCCGGGTATGGAGGGCGTTTATGGAGCGTCTGGGGGTCTCAGTCAGCCTGACCTCCGGTTATCACCCCGAGAGTAATGGGCAGGTGGAGAGAGTGAACCAGGAGGTGGGTAGGTTTCTGCGGTCATATTGCCAGGACCGGCCAGGGGAGTGGTCTAGGTACGTCCCATGGGCGGAGTTGGCCCAGAACTCACTCCGTCACTCCTCTACGAACCTATCACCATTTCAGTGTGTGTTTGGCTACCAGCCGGTCCTGGCACCATGGCATCCGAGTCAGACCGAGGCTCCTGCGGTGGAGGAGTGGGTGCAGCGCTCCAAGGAGACCTGGAGAGCCGTCCAGGAATCCCTTAAGCAAGCCGGTGGACGGCAGAAGAGCAGTGCTGACCGCCACCGCAGTGAGGCCCCCGTGTTTGTACCGGGGGACAGGGTCTGGCTCTCAACCCGAAACCTACCCCTCCGGCTTGCCCTGCCGGAAGCTGGGGCCGGAAGCTGAGGACTGCTGAGTTCAGGTCTCGTCCCAAGGATGATAAGGATGATTTTGGCACAGTGGGAGTGAGATTTGCCGAGAAAATGGATCCGTGCTTTTTGGTTGATACATATGTGGTGTCAGGTTGGGTGGAGGAGAGGTTGGGGACTGTTGAGTTGGGTTAGGTAGGCTCCGGATTACGAGATTAGTGCTTTGCTCTCCGGAGCAGGGCGCCGTTGAAAGGAGTAATAACAGGGGTGGCATTAAGTATTGAGGAGCTGTTGAAAGTGAAGATTCCCAATGTCTGTGACACCGCTGTTTGGTGAGATGTAGATATGGTGGGGAAACGGAGAAGAAATTATATGTCATGCTGAGTTTTTTTAATTATTATTATTATTTATTTTTTTATCCCCTTTTCTCCCCAATTTTCGTGGTATCCAATCGCTAGTAATTACTATCTTGTCTCATCGCTACAACTCCCGTACGGGCTCGGGAGAGACGAAGGTCGAAAGCCATGCGTCCTCCGAAGCACAACCCAACCTAGCCGCACTGCTTCTTTAACACAGCGCGCCTCCAACCCGGAAGCCAGCCGCACCAATGTGTCGGAGGAAACACCGTGTACCTGTCCCCCTTGGTTAGCGCGCACTGCGCCCGGCCCGCCACAGGAGTCGCTGGAGCGCGATGAGACAAGGATATCCCTACCGGCCAAACCCACCCTAACCCGGACGACGCTAGCCCAATTGTGCGTCGCCCCACGGACCTCCCGGTTGCGGCCGGCTGCGACAGAGCCTGGGCGCGAACCCAGAGACTCTGGTGGCGCAGTTAGCACTGCGATGCAGTGCCCTAGACCACTGCGCCACCCGGGAGGCCCTGGCATGCTGAGTTTTGATGCAGAGTCTTTAGCAGATAAGGTCAAGGTAGGAAGTGTCAGGTATCCCGTGAGAGTTTATGTTATGAAAATATTATGGTGTTTTAGGTGTCAAGGTTATGGGCATAGTGCAGCAGTGTGTAAGAGGGAGATGCCTAGGTGTGCAGGAGGGCATTTTTTATTTAACTAGGCAAGTCAGTTAAGAACAAATTCTCATTTACAATGACAGCCTGCCAAAAGGCAAAAGGCCTCCTGTGGGGATGGGGCCTGGGATTAAAAATACAAAATAAAATATAGGACAAAACAGACAGCACGACAAGAGAGACACCACAACGCTACATAAAGAGAGACCTAAGACAACATACCATGGCAGCAACACGTGAAATCACAGCATGGTAGCAACACAACATGGTAGAAACACAACATGTTAAAAACACATGGCAGCAGCACAACATGTTAGCAGCACAAAACATGGTACAAACATTATTGGCACAAACAACAGCACAAAAGGCAAGGAGGTAGAGACAACAAAACATCACGCGAAGCAGCCACAATGGTCATGAGACGAAGGAATATGTGGTACACACATCGGTGGAGAAAATTGTGTGTTAGTTGTGGGGGTGATCATGGAGATCAGAGATGTCCGGTGAGAGAAAGGCTGATTGAGGTTGCCAGGGTTAGAGTAGTAGAGAAAGTGCCGTATGCTGACACATGGGTACAGGGTGAGGGATCCTGAGTGGATTTATGTGAGTAGGCAGAGATCAAGAGAGTGATGGGAATAATATGTGCTTCAGTAAAGTGTGATTTTTAGCATTCATAGCCATGGTTGTTAATTGTACTGCAGAAATGGGTTGAAAGTCACAGAAAATAGAGGTTTTGGTGGCAGCGGCAGAGAAGTACTTTAGATTGCAAAGATTTACTGCAGAACCGTTGTAGGCGGTGTTTTACCTTATCTAGTCGTCTGGAGTAGGACTAGCCTGTTTGGGCTGCAGGGGCAGTATTGAGTAGCCGGATAAAAGGTGCCCATTTCAAACGGCCTCGTACTCAATTCTTGCTCGTACAATATGCATATTATTACTACTATTGGATAGAAAACACTCTCTAGTTTCTAAAACTGTTTGAATTATATCTGTGAGTAAAACAGAACTCATTTTGCAGCAAACTTCCTGACAGGAAGTGGAAAATCTGAAATCGATGCTCTCTTCTAGGGGCTGCCTATAAAGGTCCTTGATATTTATTAGAATACATGCACTTCATACGTCTTCCACTAGATGTCGACAGGCAGTGAGAGTAGAAATTGAGTGTATAACTTGATCTGGGCTCGAATAAATGCTCTTTGTATGACGTGTCACCAGTTTCCTGTTTTCTGGACAGCGCGCGAAGGGACCTGGTTTTGCCTTCTGTACAGCTGTCGTTATAGACGACTAATATCTCCGGCTTTGATTTTATTTGATACATGTGACAATATCATCGTAAAGTAATAAAGTCAATATAGTTTTATTAGATTATTGAAATTTTTCAGGACGTTAGGCGTGTTGCGTTGTCTGCGTTTGTTAGCCACTTTGCTAGCTTTCCGTGCTAATTGACTCGAGAAGAGGACATTCTAAATCCAAACAACGATTGTTCCCAACAAAGGACCCCTTGTACAACATTCTGATGAAAGATCATCAAAAGTAGGACCCATTTTATGATGTTATTTCATATATCTGTCGAACATGTTGTACTAGTATGTTGCGGCCAGGTTTTGGGCAAGCTCTCGCCATAACGTAAACTGCATATCTTAATGAAGTTATTTTTAGAATTCTAACACAGCGATTGCATTAAGAACTAGTGTATCTATCATTTCCTATACAACATGTATTTTTTAGTTATGTTTATGAATAGTTATTTGGTCAGAATATGTGAGTGCCAGAAAAATATCCGGACGTTGTGGGAAAAAGATGCTACGTTAGCACAATGTATAACCACTGATTTCAGCTCTAAATATGCACATTTTCGAACAAAACATAAGTGTATGTATAACCTGATGTTATAGGACTGTCATCTGATGAAGCTTATCAAGGTTAGTCAAAAATTATATATCTTTTGCTGGTTTGTTACGATCGCTAACTTTTGCTGCTGGGGAATGGCTTGTGTTTCTGGCTATTGTGGTAAGCTAATATAATGCTATATTGTGTTTTCGCTGTAAAACACTTAAGAAATCGGAAATATTGCCTGGAATCACAAGATGCCTGATCTTTCAAATGTTTTATGATGAGTATTTAGGTATTTGACGTTGGTGTCTGTAATTACTCTGGCTGCTTCGGTGCCATTTCTGACGGTAGCTGTGATGGTAGCTGCAATGTAAAACTGATTTATAGCTCAAATATGCACATTTTTCGAACAAAACATAGAATTATTGAATAACATGTTATAAGACTGTCATCTGATGAAGTTGTTTCTTGGTTCGTTTGGTTGGTTCTTGGTTAGTTAGGTTGGCTTTGTGCATGCTACCTGTGCTGTGAAAAATGTCTGTCCTTATTTGTATTTGGTGGTGAGCTAACATAAATATACGTGGTGTTTTCGCTGTAAAACATTTTAAAAATCGGACATGTTGGCTGGATACACAAGATGTTTATCTTTCAAATGCTGTATTGGACTTGTTAATGTGTGAAAGTTAAATATTTCAAAAAAATATATTTTGAATTTCGCGCCCTGCATTTGAAGTGGCTGTTGTCATATTGTGCCCGGCTTCGGGCTTGCAGCCATAAGAAGCTAGATAAGGTAAAATACTGGAATGTGTGGTTTTTGTTTTTTTAGAGAGGGCTAATAGGTGGTAGGTGGTATATGTGTGGTATATGGCCAATATACTATGGCTAAGGGCTGTTCTTAAACACAACAACGCGGAGTGCCTGGATACAGCCCTTAGCCGTGGTATATTGGCCATATACCACAAACCTCAGTTCCTTATTGCTATTATAAACTGGTTACCTACGTGGTTAGAGCAGTGAAAATAAATGTTTTGTCATACCCGTGGTATACGGTCTGATATACCACAGCTGTCAGCCAATCAGCATTCAGTGCTCGAACCAGCCAGTTTATAATATTGTATCAAATAATATAATTAGGTAGGCCGTGAATGGCACCCGTACAGTAGGTGGCGGTGTATGCACCTAAAAGTTGGATGGGATCCGCCAACGAAATCCCAAAGAATAAGTCACTGTTTTTCAGGTCTCTGCAAGGTGTGTAGCGTGAGCACAGCTTGACATTGAAACTAGGTATGTTTTGGTGATTTTATTGACAGTGTGTTACATGTTGTAAATGTGTAGCTAGCTCGAGCTAACAGAAGACGCTAACGTTCGGTCGTTTCCTTTTTTTTTAATACGTACGCTAGCTAGCTAACGTTAGTGGTTGTATTTTAATTGCACATAGTAAGAAGGCACCGTGTTCGTTCACAATATAGTAATTTATATCAAGACAGTGTATGTCAGCCTCACATGCTACAATATTGGACAAGCAAACTGATGGTCAAACATTAGCTACCTAAACTTAAGCATGCTATTGTGAGCTTCCTATTTTAATAACGTCAACTGCACTTATATCGCTGCGAGACGCAGGTTGATTTGTATCCATCTACTATATACTGAAAATTGTAGATAACGTTACACTTCTAGCTTGGTCTTCCTTTCTCCTTTACTTGTCGTGAGTGTCAGGCACCAATCACATGTGTTATTGCATTAAAGCTTGCCTTGGGTTCACTGTAATTTTAGGGTACAGTCATTTTTTACAGTAACATATCGATGCGCCATATCGGACGCTATTCGAATTTTTTTTATGGAAATAAACGGATGTCCATGTACTTTACCCAACTTCTTTTGTTAGTTCTAACGAGGGAGTCGTCTGGTAAAAACGAATTATCGGTCAAGTTATCAACGCATTGGCGAACAGTCTGATTTCACTCTAAATCTATTGAGCAACAATGAAAGTATCGACGCCTGCCACTTCATGGGACTCAATTCTCATTTACAGAATGTGGATATTTATATGTGCACTATTCTCAGGAAGATAAAGCATAATAACAAGCAAATGTCTTGATATTTGTTTCCTAAAAGCCTTGATTATATTTAAACCATATGTTATTATTAACTAGTTACAATACTATCAACAATCAAAATTATAGTAATTAGGAAAATAATAATTCTAACCTGTCTAGCTTTTTTCAGTTCACATTAGCATCAAACAAACATTCTAGCTGCATTTTACAGTTTAGCATTTTCACTTGGACAATTTAGTTTGAATTCTATTGCAAAATTGAGAGGCATAAGAACAGAAAACCGCTGTGGTTAAATCACTTTTATTAGAATAACATAACTAAACCCTCCACATCCCACCCACCCCAAAAATTATTTTAAGTGATTTGTTTTTCAAGACCTACACCATGTGCATATACAGTGCATTCGGAAAGTATTCAGACCCTTTACTTGTATTTAAATAGTCCCCCCCCAGCATTGAGTCAGCGTTGATGTTATGTTTCTCCTGTCCAGACACTGTTCTTGTTTTGTCTACTTATTGTTAAATCTACACCCAGTACTTGCTTCTAGTCTCCCAGCATCTGTCGTTACAGAACTATTACACTGAGTCTTCTTGGGTATGACGCTACAAGCTTGGCACACCTGTATTTGTGGAGTTTCTCCCATTCTTCTCTGCAGATCCTCAAGTTCTGTCTTGTTGGATGGGAAGTGTCGCTGCACAGCTATTTTCAGGTCTCTCCAGAGATGTTTGATTGGGTTCAAGACAAGTCTGGGCTCAACAGTCCAGAGTATCTTGTTTCTCATTGTCTGAGAGTCCTTTAGGTGCCTTTTGGCATACTCCAAGTAGGCTGTCATCTGCCCTTTACTCAGGAGTGGTTTCCATCTGCCCACTCTACCATGAAGGCCTGATTGGTGGAGTGCTGCAGAGATGGTTGTCCTTCTGGAGGGTTCTTCCATCTCCAAAGAGGAACTCTAGAGCTCTGTCAGTGACCATCGGGTTATTGGTCACCTCCCTGACCAAGGTTCTTCTCTCCCGACTGCTCAGTTTGGCTGGGCGGCTAGCTCTAGGAAGAGTGTTGGTGGTTCCAAACTTCTTTCATTGAGGAATGATGGAGGCCACTGTGTTCTTGGGGACCTTCAATGCTGCAGACATTTTTGGTACCCTTCCCCAGATCTGTGCCTCGACACAATCCTGTCTCGGAGCGTTACGGGCAATTCCTTCAACCTTATGGCTTGGTTTTTGCTCTGACATGCACTGTCAACAGTGGGAACTTATAAAGACAAGTGTGTGCCTTTCCAAATCATGTCCAATCAATTGAATTTGCCACAGGTGGACTCCAATCAAGTTGTAGAAACATCTCAAGGATGATCAATGGAAACAGGATGCACAAGTCTCATAGCAAAGGGTCTGAAAACTTATGTAAATAAGGTATTTCTGTTTAATTGTAATACATTTCTAAAAAACACTTTCGCTTTGTCATTATGAGTATTGTGTGTAGATTAAGGGGGGGGGGTGATAATTTAATCCATTTTAGAATAAGGCTGTAACGTAACAATGTGGATAAAGGGAAGGGGTCTGAATAGTTTCCGAATGCACTGTATAATAATGACCATGTGGGAACATCAACCCTAACCCTATCAAAGTGTGTATCAATTTTACTTTTTTAGTTTAATAAAATAATTTCTCACTGATATGAAAAATAAGGTCCTAATGCTTCCAAAACCATACCGCAAGCCACGTGTGTTAATGTTCAGATTGAGCATCTGGGCTCTTAACAAGACTACCCCGTACAGAGGACACCTTCATCCAATGTGTAATGCAATGGAACTGAGTGTCATGAATCATGATCAAGGGCTATACCGGTTAGTGATTACCCTCGCCATAACGTTTTAATAACTGCGGGAAAGCAGTACTCGGCAGGTGGGGGTGAAGGACACTGCCAGTGTCCTAGCTAGCTAGTAGCCTCAATGGCAGTGGGCACGGCATGTATTAAGTGACACATAGTGGGCGAAGCATGTAGTGGGCGTGGCATGTAGTAAACGTGGTCTGCAGATAGACCCTTCAGCTAGAAAGACCTCTGTTTATCATCTGATTACCTAGGAAACCAAACATCATGATAACTCTAGTTGCTGAAAGCTTTTCATTCCTCAGTTTGTTTATTGTTGTACTGCAAGGCTCTGATGTAGCCTTGGTCAGATGATGCATAGCCTAGATGTGCATGTAAAAGACAGCCAGTAACTTAGGCCTATTTGCAAACTGTGTGCTGGACTGGTCATCTTTTTAATTCAGGTTGAATTAAGGCCTAAAATGCTAAAAGAAAGTTCAGGATGCCAATGTAATTCGCATCAATAATTTTTAGACTAATAATTTCGGCGCAAGCTAATTCGTCAAGAGAATTTGGATAAGGCCTGACTTTTTGTATTCAACACTCAAGTATTATGATTTTGAGGAGGAGACTAGAGGTGCAGTAGGCCCCTCCAATCACTAGGATTGTTTTGGCCACAGAGGAAGTGAGAGCTATAAATGCATCGGAGAGGTAGGGGGCTTACCGTGCTATCAAGGCTTAGGCCTAGCTGGGGAGGAGGACTTATCTTTTTAATTACGTTGAATTTGTCCACAAGGTCTATTTTCTCTTTCTTTTTGCCCCCCCCCCCCCAAAAAAAATGTCACTGAAGAAAGTCTTGTGTCAAATGTGCAGAGAACTAAACCCAGGCCTAACTAACATATGTTTCTGTTAACCGGTCCCAAAGTAAACAAGGATGTCTGGAGTTCTGTCCCTGGACATTAACATCAAGGAGCCACGATGGGACCAGAGCACGTTCATGGGCCGCGCCCAGCACTTCTTCTTCGCCACTGACCCCAGGAACATTCTAAAGTCCTCTGAGACCCTGGAGGATGCACGGGTTACTGTGAAGAAATACAGGTACGGTGGGAGGAGAGGGAAGGATGGGTGAGGATAAAGTGGTGGAACGGGTGGGTGGAACTGTTGTCAAGTGAGATGCTGAGAACACATGGGTCACTGTGGAAAATGACAAGTATAGATGGAGGAGAGGATAAGGAGGGGTGAGGTCTTGGGAAGGAAAATTATGATACCTTGGAAAGCTACTGCATTACTCCTCCTCTCTGTACGATGGGGTGTGTGGTGCCTGGGAAGGAATTCCTTTACATTATTGGAAGCATCAAACCAAAAATCTATTGATTCTGTGGCTCGACATGTATGAGCATGGAAACAATCTATAGCAGTGTCTCTGAACTAAAGAGTTCAAGAAGTTAGCTAGCTGTCGTTATAACCTGACCCCCCCCCCCCCCCCCCCCCCCACGGCATAATAAGAGAAAGAAACAAACAACATTTGACAGACAGACAACTAATTAGGCTTGGCCTGTAGGCTGGAACATCTGGCCTACTGGTTTCTCCCTTACACCAGAGATGAACTGAAAACACAAAAATAAATATGTAAGACTAAGCTGTGTCTTTGTTATGAACAAATGCAGAAATGGGCACATTCCTTTAAAACAACGGATGTACTTATATTATGCTTTATGCTGAATTTGTGTCAATCATTCATTCATTGTTTAAAGAGTTTGATGTACTTGTGTCCAGGTTAGGAGTGGTGAAGCCAGGTCTGACAGAAGATGAGCTGTGGAGAGCCAAGTACATCTATGACTCTGCCTTCCACCCTGACACCGGCGAAAAGATGGTGGTGGTGGGACGCATGTCTGCCCAGGTCCCCATGAACATGACCATCACCGGCTGCATGCTCACATTCTACAGGTACTACTAGGGTGTATTCCGTTTTCAATTTAATACATGTTAAATACAATTTGTGTGTAGCATAAGATACAGAACAGGTAAAAAACAATCCCAAAATATCACATGGTGAAATTGTCTGAGAGAAATGCATAGATTATGTTAAATAAATTCAGCATGTTAAAATGGTAATTTTACTCACTTAGTCAGGACACAGCTATTGTGGATGACATGGATAGTTCTGAATAACTCACCCTCTACATTCCAGCTCAGAGGGCAAGACCAGAGTAGCATACTGCAGCTAAATCTCGTTTTACCACGGAATTAGGTCAATCTGCATTCTGTGTTTTTGCAGCCTGTATGAAATTATCTGTAGAGCGCTCTGCACCTTGAGGCTGTTATCTCTAGTGCAGTTCAGGTTGTTGATGGAGGACCTCCGTGTTTAGGAATGTGACTGCTTTTCTTGAATTGCTTATAACTATTTTATGTTTTTATGCATTGTATTTGTATGATTTGTGTACATGCAGGGCTCCCTTGAAAAAGAGGACTTGGTCTCAATGGGATTTCCCTGCTAAAATAAAGGTTATATTTTTTAAAGTCACACTGTAACACCATTATGTAAACATTGCACAGAAGTGGAAAGTTACATTTTTAGCTGTTTTACAAGTCATGATTTAGCTTTGTTTTCTAGGAGAAATTCAAACAATCTGCCTCAATGAAATATCAGAAATTATTCATGCTTATTCTCACTTTCCTTGTACTCCTTCTTCTCTCATCTTTCCCTTTCCCTACCCTTCTCTCCCATGTTTACATAATTTCGCCTTTCCATATCCCTCCCTTTTATCTCCCCTTTCTGTAATCCCTTTAACATCTCCTACCTTCTCTCCCCCCTCTCACCCCTTTTGACCCTCTTTCCCCCCCCCACATTCCCATCACCTCTCTCCTCACCTCTACTCCTCCAGGACGACTCCAGCCGTTGTGTTCTGGCAGTGGGTGAACCAGTCCTTCAACGCTGTGTCAACTACAGCAACTGCAGTGGAGACGCTGCCCTCACCACCAAGTAGGGACTGGGACCACTTACACCACAACCACATTACTAAACCAGCCCTACAGTACCTGTAACTGGCTAGTACTATGGTGCATCTCATAGCCTTAGCTACTGTATCTCCCTCTCCTCATCTGCTTTCCTTCATCAGTACTGATCTGAAAGGACATGGATAGGTCTAGTTATTTCAGATCAGTGCAGATAAAAGGAAGGAGACATGGAAAGGGTGTTACTTTAAACTATTTAGATGCACCTACTTTAACCAGGACACATGCGGAATGAGAACAAGCAATGCTGGTGCTTCTCAGTTTATATGGAAAGAGCATGTAAAGACTGGGGACCATTTTAAATCATTATTACTGTGGAGAGATTCCTGAACTGTACATCATCACGTCTGCCTGACTTGTCAAGTTTTGCAATAAATATTGCTTATGATTTGAATGCATGTATTCCGTATGCATTGTGACCATGTGCATTGTGACTTGAGACCTCTATCTGTGTATTAGATAAGACTAGATTCTGGAAAATGCTTGGAACAGGAACATTATTGAGGCTCAGTAAATTGTTTTAGTAAGATGCTAAGATGTAAATGTGTGCCCCTATGTTCTCTCAGTCAGTTGGCTGCAGCGTACATCAGTGCCACCACAGGAGCTGTAGTCACAGCCCTGGGACTCAAGTCTCTAGCCAAGGTACTGGACTGTCTCTGGATCATCTTAGTTTAAGTTGATTTACACTTCGCTTTGCATTTTAGCTCCATGAAAAATCAACATTGAGACAAACTCCGTCTCTCTCCCAGCGCCTTCCCAGCCGCCATGAGCCGGTTCGTCCCTTTCTTTGCTGTAGCGGCTGCCAACTGTATCAACATCCCCTTCATGAGGCAGAGGTGAGCTAGAGTTTAAAGACACCACAAC
Organism: Salvelinus fontinalis; assembly: GCF_029448725.1. Taxonomy (NCBI): domain Eukaryota; kingdom Metazoa; phylum Chordata; class Actinopteri; order Salmoniformes; family Salmonidae; genus Salvelinus; species Salvelinus fontinalis. Next base: position 63,026,279 of record NC_074665.1, on the reverse strand, counting down.
CAATGTTCCCTCTAAGCTGTGGGCGTGCCCCAGGACTGCCCATGCAGAGAAGCACGAGATTAGAAAGTTGAGTGAAGTTCAGAATTTTCCCCCTTAGTTAACACTATCAGCGTTTCCCTTTACTGTGGGAATTGTGATTGAATCAACACATTATCCACTTTCAATGCAACGTACCTAGGGATGTCCCAGACTCAAAAAAATCTTGGTTGACCGAGAGTCATCTGTTTCGAACAATCGATGGTCAAATTTTAAATCGTGTATTTTTCCATATATGGACACTTCCTATGTGTTTTAATCAAATCAGCTATATGCACTGAGCTTGTCTGATGCTTTAAGCTCTCTGTTTGATTAAATAATGAAGACACACAAATGACTAGAGGGAGTGCGACGGCAATTGATTTGATTGTGCCGGGCTTAGTAAAAAAATATAATATATTTTACATTGAGTGACTGACTAGTTACGTTGTGTATCTCTCCTCCCTGCTGCGGCGACTACCACAGAACATCACAGTGTTAATCTCGCTGTCCGTGTTGCTGAAGCTGCAACATAATTACAGCCATTTCTGACAAGTTTTGTTACCGAAATCCCTCTTTTGTTTAGGAAAAACATTCCCTCAACCCTTGCTCTCTTTAGGTGACACATGTATGCATTGCATGCACATAACCAATAGGGCCTGATTTTATAGCGATCAATAAATTGGTTATAACAAACTCTGAACACTGTAACACGTGACAGCAAAATGGATGCAGAGGACGTGACAAATAAACTCGAAACAGGGAAATGTTTACTGGTTGCTCAGGAGGTAAAGGGGAAGTCAGACATGTGGAATAAATTTGACTAGTTGCGGAAAATACTGGAGATCAAGAAAAAGAAGGTAAGGAGCAAGCACTGTGTGCTTATTGTGTGTGCCAAAAACAGGTGCTGTTTTTCTGATCGTTTGGAACAATGTAAACAACACTAAATAAATTAGATTAAAACAACACTAAAAACAGTCTCATGCATTCGTGAATACAATTGCCGAAATGGAACGATTTATTGTTTACACAAATTATTCAAGGATTGCTTTATTTTCTTTTCAAACTAAAATCTTTGATTGCATTTCAAATCATGAATGACTCGTATGCAACAATATCCTGGTTAACTTTGGACATAGCAACATGATTTGGCTGAATTTCATTCTCTCCTTATGTCCCTTTTCTTAGGGAGCTGAAGTACGGCATTCCAGTGACAGATGAGGAAGGGAACCGGTTAGGAGAGTCAGTCACCGCTGCCAAGTCAGGCATCATCCAGGTGGTGGTGTCCAGGATTGGCATGGCTGTGCCAGCTATGGGTAAGCACTGTGTTTCGGACACAATGTGACTGACCGCCTGGATTTGGACTGGTGTTTTTCTACAATGGATGAAAGTAGAGACTCCGCGCTACAAAATTGTGTATCAAACACTGCACTAGAGGAACAATGGGGAAGTAATTCTGCTTTGAACGTTGATGAATTTGTAACCCTGCTTTTGAGAAAATGGCCCTTCAATGTTTTAGTACACCTACTGGAGAGCTTTTTGTCTACACCTATTCAGCATCGTTCACACCCTCTTAAGCCTTAGCCCCACCCATTTCTTTAAGAATGAATGTGTGAGGCCATGTCCTAAACAGAGTTAGTAAGGTAGTGTAGTAAACTACTAAAGATTTCAAGACGAAAAGTGGTGAAAGTAGTAGCCTACAATAAGGAAAAACTCCAGTTAAAAATACACGTATCTAGTCCTTGGCCTATATCCTAATATGACTTTGGTGCAGGTCATGTTCTTGATATTACCATCTCTGATAAACGCACACTATATCAAATTAAATCAGTGTATTTGTCAAATGCACAGGATACAGAAGGTGTAAATGGTACAGTGAAATGGTTATTTGCATAGGAAGTGTCCACATAAAAAATATTGTGTAATTATTAGATGATGCTTACCTAGACACACTTGTCTAAATTGATGGATCGTGTGAAAGAAATGTTATAACCAACCCAAGCCACATCTAGCTAAGTGGATGGGTCATTATTGTCTAGCTAGCTAAACGATGAACCATAATCTCAACCCATACTATTAGCAATACAAACATATTGTCATAGCTAGCCACTATGCATGAAATGCTGTAGTATGAATCTGCAAGTAGCTAAAGCTAACAAACTAAGTTCATTGTTAGCTAATTAACATTAGGCTATAGCTAGCAATTCAAATGGCTTCCTCAGATACAAATAATATTACTACACAGATCATACACATAGCATTAGCTAGCGAGCCAGCACGCTAACATTCGCTAGCTAGCCAACAGTATGCTTTAACTTGCAATGAAAATGACTTTCTGACTAAATTAGAAACTTATAATATCTGAAAATGTAGCTAGACTCTTACCCATATACATGGATGAACGCTTCACGGCAGACTGGAAACCCTTTAGCTAACTAAGACGTCCTGTGTTTCCTTTTCGTTTGTACAGCTTGTTTGGTCTGCGTTGTGTCAAGTCACACAGGTTCACACTGACCATGTGCAGAAAGTAGTCCATCACAACTTTTCCCCCACTGATCTTTGTCGATAGCACCGGCTAAATTCGGGGCAGCAATGTTGTTGTGGGCAGTAGCAACACTTTTGCAGTTCTCCATGGCTAAGGTAATGTCTTTCAAAAAAGCTCCGGTAGCAAGGATTATCTACACACACCGAGCAGCTCATGTTTGACTGAAGTGTGTTACATGGCAGACCAATCTGAACTTCTCTCGCTCGCCATGTCCAGCCCATCCATTATCTCAGCCAATCATGGCTAGCGGGAAGTTTCCTGTCTTTCTGTGGCTAAACAAACTAGGCTTGCGATTTAACAATTGTATTCGTATTTACAGATGTTATACAAGTTTAAGGCACATGAAACTTAACATGTTCCAGAAGGCATTTCTGCCAAAAAACGCATTTTATAAAATAAAATATGTGTTGCCTCTTGAAAGTCCTCATTGTTTTCTCTCTCTCTCTCGGTCTGTCCACAGCTATCCCACCTGTGATAATGAACGCCCTGGAGAAGAAAGCCTTTATGAAGGTAATGTTACAAGAGACGAATGGATGCCTGTCATGCTCTCAACAGTCAGTGGGTTTACTGGAGCCTGTACTACATACAGTGTGTGTGGAGGATAATCTGTGGCATGTAGCCACTGTTGTACTAAGCCTACCCTCTATTTGGAGTTCAAAACACATAATTAAATAGTGTCATTCTATGTGGGGTTCAGCCATGTAAAATATGCTACTTGTTTGTTGGTGTCATGAGAAGCCAGTGGAAATCCAGGCTTTTGTCGTGTCTGATATCCTGTGTTGATTCGCAATCTCTAGCCTGGTCCCGGATCTGTTTGAGCTGTTTTGTCAATGACCATATGAGTAAGCACAAACAGATCTTGGACCAGGCTTGTTAAGCTCTTCAATACTGTCAGTGTAATGTCTATATACTGTCAGTTGGTTTCATAAAAAATGCTTCAGCTTGGAGCTTTCACAATTTCTGTCTCTGTTCTCTCCTCAGCGCTTCCCAGTCCTAAACGCCCCAGTACAGGTGGGTCTAGTGGGTCTGTGGTAAGTATCTATAGTTAATGATACTGTAGTCTGCGTTGGTCTAAGGGAGTAATTTTCCTCTCTCAATGACATGCGCTGGAAGCAAACTAACCATAACATGAATACTGCACGTCACGATTGTATTCCACGTACTGCTTGTATTGCACTGTTTACAAAACTTCCTTTTCTCTTTCAGCCTTTGCAACTACTCTGTGCTGTGCCCTCTTCCCACAGAAGAGGTCAAATATGGCCATATGTTATATACCTTAGCTATAGACAGTGGATCTGCTTTTCTTTAACATAACAAGATTGTACACTCTAATAATCAATGTATTTTTCTCTCTCTGTTTCTGGCCCCTTTTCTCTCCCTCCCCCTCTCTCTCTGTAGTTCTATGGCTGTGAGCAGCCTGGAGACAGATCTTCAGGAGAGGATACTACATAGCAGTCCCCACACTTCTACTGTCTTCTTCAACAAAGGCCTTTAGGACCACACAATAACACCCACCACAGGTAATCCCTATCTGCTGGTTGGACCCCGCTACTACAGCTCAGTGGAAACAACTGTAAGGTCAAAGAGAATATTATATTTATGCATATTTTTTATTTACCTGTTTGTTTATGATGTTCTAGGCTTTTTTATTTTTTATTTGGGAGAGATGATAGTGAGGGGTGTGTTTCAGTCCTACAAAGTTGCTTCCTTGTATGAAATGATGGAATAGGTGGTGAAAGCCTACCAGTCAAATTTTTCTGATTGTACACTGAACTAAAATATAAAAGCAACATGCAACAATTTCAACAATTTTACTGAGTTAAAGTTCATATAAGGAAATCAGTCAATTTAAATAAATAAATTAGGCCCTAATCTATGGATTTCACAAGACTGGGAGCAAGGCAGGCCCACCCACTGGTGAGCCAGCAGCATACCACCCTGCATACCACTGCTGGCTTGCTTCTGAAGCTAAGCAGGGTTGGTCCTGGTCAGTCCCTGGATGGGAGACCAGATGCTGCTGGAAGTGGTGTTGGAGGGCCAGTAGGAGGCACTCCTCACTCCTTTTCCTCTGGTCTAAAAAAAAATATCCCAATGCCCCAGGGCAGTGATTGAGGACACTGCCCTGTGTAGGGTGCCGTCTTTCGGATGGGACGTTAAACGGGTGTCCTGACTCTCTGAGGTCATTAAAGATCCCATGGCACTTATCGTAAGAGTAGGGGTGTTAACCCCGGTGTCCTGGCTAAATTCCCAATCTGGCCCTCAAACCATCATGGTCACCTAATAATCCCCAGTTTACAATTGGCTCATTCATCCCCCTCCTCTCCCCTGTAACTATTCCCCAGGTCGTTGCTGCAAATGAGAACGTGTTCTCAGTCAACTTACCTGGTAAAATAACGGTAAAATAAATAAAAAATAAAAAATAAACTTCAGGGTGCGGTGCTCCATTTCTTCACTAGGTGGCAGTTAGACCAACTATTACACATTTCCATTGTGTTTTTGTGTGTTTGAGAGTTGACTTTGAATGTAGTAGTCAAAACCACCCATCAGTATTGGCCCGGTTGATTTTAGTAAGGCTCGGTCACCTAGCCTGGTACCAGATTTGTTTGCTGTCTTGTCAGGCTATAGATCACCTCTTCCTCTGTCAAAGTCAGTATAGAGCTCCACAGTTGAGGTCATAATACCCATAAAACCTAGTGGTCAAACAGGGAAATGGTTCCAATTGTTTTTTCACCATTCAATTTTCTCATAGGGGATTTTAGAAACATTTAAATTAAGGACTGTGTTTTGTGCAGGCTTTACCTAGCGTGACGTTTTGATAACCATGTACATCTCTCGCACAAGGTGACTTTTATCAATCTATTCATCTCTATTTACTCTGATTCAAAAATGCTAATTAGCGTCAAAGTAGACATCATGCAAAACTACAAATACCTGCAAGCTCCTTCACGTCATCTCTAGCTGACGCTAACATTAGATAGTTAATCCAGAGATTCTTACCTTTGCCTCGATTCGGCAGTCTCGTCCAGATCATCATGGCATTTGTAGTTCTTTATGATAGCCACATTAGCATTTCAGTTTTCGGGGGTAAATACAGGCGACTATATTGATAAAAGTCCCTATTGTCCGAGAGATTTACATAGTTATCAAAACATCATGCCAGCGTAAGCCTACACGAATCACAGCCCTTATTTTAACGATTGGAACCAGTTCCGTTTAACCGCTAGGTTTTATGGGTATTATGGCTCATACTGGGGTACTCTATGGCATGCCTACCATCCCACTGTGCTTGGTAGTTGTAGATCACGTCTCTCAATTAAATCCGATATTTAACAAGACATTTCACTGTAATGGACGTCAGTGGTCATGAATGAATCTCCTCCTCTCACAGACTTTTTATTCTATTGCTCTATTTTTAGAAATGACTCCACATCGCCTGGTCCCAGTTCTGTTTGTGCCGTCTTGTTTAGTGGGACAGTGAAGATAGAATTTGGCAAGATAACACAAACAGATCTGGAACCAGGCTAGATTCCTCATACTTTTCAGTGCAAATGTTTATCATCATCCATAGACAATCAGATGCACCGCAGCAGTGTTATTATGGCCATACAGTAAACATTGCTACATTTATGCCATGGCTTTCAACTGCAAATACCAGGGTTGCAGTTAGTTCCATTTCAATTGACATCCTGGTAGATACTGGTTCATCTGTACTGTACATAAGCACACATGCAGAGTAAATGGATATTCCACAAGTCACATTAATTCAATTTTTATGTCCATAATTGAATATAATACCATGTATTTCATGAGCAAGTTGACACCATTGTAAAGCTAACTCATTCACTTGCCTATTACTATATAAAGACACCCCATCGTTATTGTATCTTGGGGCTTTGGGGGGTTCTGTTGTATCTTGGGTAAAAGTGGCCTGCAATTGGGTGCTATGTAGTAACCAATGTAAAGGGTGGGGGTGTGGGGTACCTCTTCTAAATGTATCGAAAATATAATGTGCTTGACAATGCCTATGATATAAACAGTCACAGCTTACTATTATGAGTTTATAGTAAGTTAGTTATCCAGCAGCTGCTAGCTTTATTTAATCATTGCCATTTAGTTGTTTTCTGGTCCTTTTGGTGGGGAGGGCAAGGAAATGTGATTAGAACAAAAAATGAACCTAGAGCTAGATCGTGCTGATAAACATGCAAGGCTTGCGATTGATTGTACTATTCATTTAGTCAAGGCAAAGATGTGCTGTGTATCACACAGAGCTACAAACCTAGCCAAGGAAGAGACGAGGTTGGGAAAGCAGAGCTTAAGTTTGTCATTGCTTAAGTTTTATTTGACTAGCATCTACCAGGTTATTCTCATGCAATAACTTTCATGTTAAATTTATCTCAAGGTTAGCTTCGGCATGTCATAGAATATGGTCTCAGCAGCACATTGAAGGCACAACACTGAAGACAATCTATGACGTCGCTACACTCCATGAATGGTATGGATGTTTCATGTCAATGTGTGTCCACGTACAGTAACTCTTGTACTGTTGTTCAATACCCATGTAGTTTTCAGTATTGGAATTCACTACCTTGATTGTTTTTCCCCCTCCATGTTTTATTGCATTGGAAGTGTTATGTCACACCTGAACTATGTAATATGTATTTACTCAGAGCTATAGAATAAAGTGATTGAAATGAAATAATTATTTTATCTGAATGTTCCACAACATTGTGCTCTGCTTAATGTGTTAACGGCACTGACGTTAGGGTGAGACACACTCCGCATTGCTCAATGTTTACAGACCGCAGTCTTCCAACAAAGGAGTGGTCCTACAAGGTCATCTACAGCACCCCCTATAGTACACAAACACAGACCATTGCCTGAGGTAAACTCTACTTGTTTCGTAGAATGGCTTTGTCCAAAAGCCAGTAAAAACAGAGCTACACAAGTAGATGAACAGTGTGTTATGGAAACACTTATGAAAGGGATGTTCTGAATGTAGAACTTTCTAAAAATATTTTTTTTTTCACCCAGTGACCTGTGAGAAAAGACTGGTGGCAGCAACACTGGCATCATTACCCAATACAATAAGCCAAGTCGTCCTGTCGGTCCGATGAAAAGAGACAAGAGGATGGTGTGATGAGGTCTAGGGTTTATTGTGCTTTGCATTTATTGTGCTCACACCTGTTTCAGGCACATTGGCCACTCTGGCCATAGTGAGTATATTGAGGCAGTGTGTGTTTGGATATCGAACCTGCTCCCCTCGTTGCCGAGTTTACAGTCAGGTCTTCATTAATAACACAGACCACACACAAGTCACGCTTGAGTACCTGAACAGGTAAACATGAAACACATACAGAATCCAGATGCATAGAGCAGTGCTTCCCAACCCTGATCCTTGTGTACCCCCAACAGTACGCATTCTCATTGTAGCGCTCATTGAGGGCTTGATGACAAGTTGAATCAGGTGTGCTTGTCCGGGGTTACAATAAAATTGATTACTGTTGGGGGTTCTCGAGGACCAGGGTTGAGAAACATGCATTCCTCAAGTTGAGTTCGACTCCATTGGAGACATCAATAAAAGCATGAAACACACCATTGTTGTAGATCTACTTCTCTTTCCCAAAGGATGAGTAATGTACAAGTGTTCACAGTTTAGTGCATGCTGTAAGGTCCCTGACTGAGAATGTCTTTATTTAACCAGGTAAGACATGAGAACACATTCTCTTTTACAATAATGGCCTGACCAAGGCCTTTAGGCTATAGAACGCATCTAGTTTGTACCATTTGTGAGGTTCCACATCTAGAGAAAAGAGATAAGCTACACATTCATTTTCCAATGGGCTTATGAGTGCAGGAAGTTAAGGGCGTAGGAGCTAATGAGCAGTGAAGATTATTCACCTGAGCATACTAGAACATTCACATTTTTATTGAGGAATTGACACGTTTCATATGTCCTATGATAGGTGGAGCTAGCAATCTGAGAACTCAAAGGTTAGTGCTTTTCTAGATCAAATGTCAAATGTTTTGTAATCATACAAAACTCAAGAACACTTGCATTGTTGTTTGCATATGGTTCAGTTTTGAAGGGAATTGAGAAAAAACAAATGCAGGAAATAACCAAGTAGTTGTGTCTGAGGCCTCTTTATCAGTGTTGATCTAATGCTACTAACATAAACTAAATCTATTGCACTGGCACAATTCTCTTCACAGCCTCTAAAACATCTTCATTCTCCACTTTGTTGCCAAACTCCTTCTCCCTGTGCTCCAAAAGAATACCCTGAGGAAAAAAGACAACATTAATTTAAAAAGGGACATACATAATACCAAATAAGCTCACAACAATGCTGCTCTCTGTCCATTCGTTTTCATTAAATCATGTTTGTATCCATATTGTCCTGATTACTAAGGAGTTGATAACAGATAAAGTGGTTGTGCCCGGTATGTGTTGGCAGTTTGAGTCTAACAGCTCCAATCAATGATGCCCAGATGCACAGCCCTGTGTGTGGTGTGGTACCTGATTCCCCGCTCCGATGACAAACACACCTCCCAGGACAAAGCCCTCCCCCAGCATGTTGCCCTGGTAACCAGCCTTCCAGGCCCGCATTAAGTTCTGCCACACCCCCTGACGGATGAAGCCCAGCCCCCCCATTTTCCTCTCTAGTGGGCCGTAGAAGTGATGCTGCAACGGACACGAGCAAATCAATCAGTCCTTGGAGAAAATAAAACTTGAAACAAAGTCAGGCACAGACAATGGGAATATTATATCGACACCAGAGCATGTGAGCGAAGTTGAGCGGTTGGAAATTCCACTCCTTGTCCTTTCCAACTTCCGCTCCGCACTCACAAATACAATTTCTTTTTTTTAAAGCCGCTCCAATCATTAAAATCACAATTTAACCAACAGCCATATATTTTTGTGACTACCTGGACCTAACATTTGGTTTAGAAGTATTGAAACCAAACCATATGGATCTGAAAGAAAAGTATTTGAATAAACATGAAAAGGTGAATGTAAAGAAGCACACATTTCAAATAGGCTACATGTCATATTAAACACTCTAAATAGGCGAGGAGCCAGACAGGCAGCCTAAGATGGAACGAAAATTAATTATTTAAACTATTATTCAAGGCTATAACCTATGACACAAAAGTCTGGTAGGGACATAAAGCGCTCAGCATATAAACAACATTCTATTGTATTCAATCATAGTCTAAATTGCGCATATAGGCTGTGACTTACTTAGAATTAAATACAAATTAAACAAAAAAAATGACTTGGTGCCTTTGAATTTGTTTTTAGAAACACGAGATTGGCCAGTCTGTGGCTTCTGTCTCATGCGATGGTGTCTGGAGAGCCGGCCCGGCAGCAGAGAATATCCTCTCCACACTTGCAGAGCCACTGGGGATGCTAAACACTTTTGGCCACCCTTGCCAGGTTGGGCAGAGATGCAGACTTGTTTTGAAATTTTTCTATAGGTAGGCCTAAAAAAATAACCCAATCAAAACAGAAAGCTGGGATGGGAGAATAGGATGGGAGAATATGCCAAAATCAATTATAGCCAATTTTATAGATAATAGAACAAAAATTGAATGACATGTTTGAGATCTGATTTTTAGTTTATAAATACGTTGCTACAATGACACACTTCGTTATCTACCCAACTCATTCCTTTCTTTTAGCATGTGCACATAGTAAGTATACCATCATGCTTTCAGGATACATGTCTTCAGATTCCACAATGATTATTTAGTTGTGGACACTAAATCACTGCACTTGTACTTGATCCTCATTTTTGTAAATCAGTTTCTTTATGAAAATATTTAGCAAACGCCATGACAGTAGCTAAAGCAAGGGGCTATAGCAGCACAAAAGTAGACTACAAATGCATGCTGGGCCGGGCATGCCCTGAGCTCGTGAAGTGAGCGCTACTGGAACGAAATTGGAGCAGGCAAGAAGGCCGAAGCTCCAGCCTTTAAGAACATCGCTTCCTCGCTCCGCTCACATACCCTGATCTACAAATGGTTCAATTCCTCTCCTTCATAGCAGGCCTATGTAGTGATCTATTCAAACATGTTCACAGTTCTTTCAGGCCAGTGCAGATGAAGGAAAGGAGGAGAGGAAGCCTTTGTTAAACTATTAAGATGCACCCATAGAGCGTCAGGTCAGTCTCACCTTCACGTCTACATAAATGTCCCCAGCAAAGTACGGTCGGAAGTCCTGGATCTCCGTGCCGATGTTCTCCTTCACCACGGCAACCAGAGGGACACCAAGATCCTCAAGCTGGGTTTTCAGAGAGGACAGCTCAGAGGCCTCCTACACACACAATTAGTACAATTCGAAATTTTAGGATGGGGCCTTGTTTACTTGAAATTTAGGCCTGCAGATTTCTCCTAACGCATACAGTGGAATCTACATAACAACATATGGTGTGGAATGTAGACTTGAATTAAGACCATTTCTGAAATAGTTAAAAAAGCTGACTACACTGTAAAGTATCAGTATCATCACTACTTCACCTCTCTGCACAAAAATCATCCGGGCCGTCGTACAGCCATGACGACTGCCCCTGTCTTCTCCCACAGAGTTTTGGCCTTCATGGTCTTCTCATCTACAGCACACACACAGTACATACATTAGACAGAGCACATACAGTTGAAGTCGGAAGTTTACATACACTTAGGTTGGAGTCATTAAAACTCATTTTTCAACCACCACAAATTTCTTGTTAACAAATTATAGTCATTTTTCCAATTGTTTACAGACAGATTATTTCACTGTATCACAATTTTAGTGGGTCAGAAGTTTACATACACTAAGTTGACTGTGCCTTTAAACAGCTTGGAAAATTCCAGAAAATGATGTACTTGCTTTAGAAGCTTCTGATAAGCTAAATGACATAATTTGAGTCAATTGGAGGTGTACCTGTGGATGTATTTCAAGGCCTACCTTCAAACTTGGTGCCTCCTTGCTTAACATCATGGGAAAATCAAAAGAAATCAGCCAAGGCCTCAGAAAAACAATGTAGACCTCCACAAGTCTGGTTCATCCTTGTGAGCAATTTCCAAATGCCTGAAGGTACCACGTTCATCTGTACAAACAATAGTATGCAAATATAAACACCATGGGACCACGCAGCCGTCATACCGCTCAGGAAGGAGACGCGTTCTATCTCCTAGAGATGAACGAACTTTGGTGCGAAAAGTGCAAATGAATCCCAGAACAACAGCAAAGGGCCTTGTGAAGATGCTGGAGGAAACAGGTATAAAAGTATCTATAGCCACAGTAAAACGAGTCCTATATCGTCATAACCTGAAAGGCCGCTCAAAGAAGTCACTGCTCCTAAACTGCCATAAAAAAGCCAGACTACGGTTTGCAACTGCACATGGGGACAAAGCTCATACTTTTTGGAGAAATGTCCTCTGGTCTGATGAAACAAAAATAGAACTGTTTGGCCATAATGACCATCGTTATGTTTGGAGGAAAAATGGGAACGCTTGCAAGCTGAAGAACACCATCCCAACCGTGAAGCATGGGAGTGGCAGCATCATGTTGTGAGGGTGCTTTGCTGCAGGTGGGACTGGTGCACTTCACAAAATAGATGGCATCATGAGGGAGGAATATTATGTGGATATATTGAAGCAACATCTCAAGACATCAGTCAGGAAGTTAAAGCTTGGTTGCAAGTGGGTCTTCGAAATGGACAATGACCCCAAGCATACTTCCAAAATTGTGGAAAAATGGCTTAAGGACAACAAAGTCAAGGTATTGGAGTGGCCATCACAAAGCCCTGACCTCAATCCCACAGAACATTTGTGGGCAGAACTGAAAAAGCATGTGTGAGCAAGGAGGCCTACAAACCTGACTCAGTTACACCAGCTCTGTCAGGAGGAATGGGCCAAAATTCACCCAACTTATTGTGGGAAGCTTGTGGAAGGCTACCTGAAACGTTTGACCCAAGTTAAACAATTTAAAGGCAATGCACCAAATACTAATTGAGTGTATGTAAACTTCTGACCCACTTGGAATGTGATGAAATAAATAAAAGCTGAAATAAATCATTCTCTATACTATTATTCTGACATTTCACATTCTTAAAATAAAGTGGTGATCCTAACTGTCCTAAAACAGGGAATTTTACTAGGATTAAATGTCAGGAATTGTGAAAAACTGAGTTTAAATGTATTTGGCTAAAGTGTATGTAAACTTCCGATTTCAACTGTACATTAAATACCTCTGGGCCATACGTTAGTTTTCCCTGACTACATGACCAAGAAGAACTCCAAGCCTGCAGTGTTACATGTACAGTGCCATCAGAAATTATTCACACCCCCTGACTTTTTCAACATTTGTTGTGTTACAAAGTGTTGATTAAAATTGATTTGTCATTTTTTGTCAACGATTTACACAAAATATTCTGTAATGTCAAAGTGGAAGAAAAATTATAACATTTGAAAAAATATATTTGAAAAATACAACACTAATATATCTGGATTAGATAAGAGTTCAACCCCCTGCATCAATACATGTTAGAGTCTTTCTGGGTACATTTTTCCACCACTGGATTGTGTAACATTTGCCCATTATTATTTTCTAAATTCATCAAGTTCTGTCAAGTTGGTTGTTTATCATTGCTAGACAAACATTTTCAGGTCTTGCCATAGATTTTCAACTAGATTTGTCAAAACTGTAACTCGGCCATTCAGGAACATTCACTCTCTTATGGGTAAGCAACACCAGTGTAGATTTGTCCTTGTGTTTTAGGTTATTGACCTGCTGAAAAGGGAATTCATCTCCCAGTGTCTGGTGGAAAGCAGACTGAATCAGGTTTACCTCTAGGATTTTGCCTGTGCTTAGCTCCATTCCATTAATTTTTTTGTCCTGAAAAACTCCCCATACCTGATTACAAGCATATCCATAACATGATGCAGCCACCACTATGCTTGAAAATATGGAGAGTGGTACACAGTAATGTGTTGATTTGGATTTGCCCCAAACATAACACTTTTCATTCAGGACAAAACGTGTATTGCTTTGCCACATGTTTTGTAGTTTACTTTAGTGCCTTGCTGCAAAAACAATGCATGTTTTGGACTATTTTAATTCTGTTAATATTATGGAATAACTACAAAGTTGAATACTTATTGACTCAAGAAACTTCAGCTTTTCATTTTTCAATAATTTGTAAACATTTTTAAAAAACATTCCACGTTCATATTATGGGGTATTGTGTGTAGGCCAGTCACAAAGACATATCTTAAACTCAAGCTGTAACGCAACAAAATGTGGGGAAAATTATGGGGTGTGAATGCTTTCTTAAGGCACTGTATAAAGACTGGTTTAAACACATGGATAAATGTACTTAGTAAGGAGAGCGTAACAGTTTTACATCATGTTCCCTCTTTACATTAAGCCCTTGTTACATGCGGAGGGAAAATTGCATAGGATAGGCTAGCTCATAATGGTCTGCATTTAAAGACTGCTTTTCACTGGGGGTTTCTCAAAGCGTTTTGCGGGAGTTTTATAGCCTACCATGTATTGGCGAGGATTTAGCTTGTGGACAGTACAGCACGTCTTACCCACATTACAATAACCTATATAGGATAATACAAAAATGGAATCTTTCACTTGGGATGCAAGTTTAAATTGTTTGTAAACATATGGACCGAAATATATTTTTTTGAATGAATTCATCAATATAAATGACTAGCTCTGCTGATGTCGAGGAAGGAAGCTGGTTTTAGCGTTGCACCGTGACGTCACCTTTAAGGTTTGGAAAACTGGTTAAATTGTTTGTCATGTCGTTGGTCTAAATTCATGGCCTGTGCAATGCTTCTATGTGGTGGTAGAATAGGAAAACCTGGGCCCTCGTACCGTCTCCAGTAGAGTGGAGGTCTGCGTCCTCCAAGTATTCCAGCGAGGCCTGAGCAGCCTTGGTCAGACACAGGTCAGTATTAGCCAGGAAGATCCCTGCGATGGCTGCTCCTAAGGCCCCCAGACCCAGAGACCAAATACCCATCTCAAACAGTTCCACCACGAAGACAGAGGACAGCACTGCAGACAAAGATAGGAGAAGACATAGACAAACATGATTATCAGAGTCAATTTACAAAATATATTGTTCTTGGGAAAGAAGAAACTGAGAGGAAACAGAACTAGAGAAGTGAGGGGGAGGGGGCCACACTTATGACTTCTCGTTTAGTCAGTTCATGGGACTTTACCGTTAGTAACTAGGTTTCCATCCAATAAGCGACAGATTTTCATGCAAATACTCGAAAATCTGCATAAAAACTAAATGTGCATTTTCCCACCAGAAATGTGTTTCCATCAAATTGACTTGTTGCGGATAAAAAGCTATGCGTGATGACGTAGTGCACGTAAAAATAACTTTTGCTGTTAAATTCCCATGTACTGAATAAAAAATACAAGTAAATAGGTGTCCATCGCATTTTCAACTCTAGGCTACTGATCATTTTGTCACAAAAAAATGGTGTTCTATAGTGAATGTGCCCACTCTGGTCTTTCCACGTGCGCTCTAGCCAATAACTCACAGATAGGCTACCTAAATGATGAAATTATTAGGGAAAAAATAGCAAGATTGCTTGGCTTCCGTTTTGACAAAAAAAAAACATTGATCATCATGTCACCAGAATAAGACTCTCGATATTTATTGGAAAGCAGCATCAAGCTCATCACCTTTCACCACCCTGTGAAGTTCCTCATAATTTACAGTACCAGTCAAAAGTTTGGACACACCTACTTATTCAAGGGTTTTTCTTTCTTTTTACATTGTAGAATAATAGTGACGACATCAAAACTATGAAATAACACATATGGAATCATGTCGTAACCAAAAAAGGTGTTAAACAAATCAAAATGGCCACCCTTGCCTTCAAGACTGTTCATAGTTTTGATATTTTCACTATTATTCTACAATGTAGAAAAAGGGCCACTGATCTAGGCCGTAATATTAACTGGGAGACAAATCAAGGGATGTGTACAGTATGTGTCACTAGAAAGATATAATGTAATGCTCCTTGCCTGATTTGGGCTTGTTAGTGTCAGGGCTGGATGAGTCTGTGCTGAGGTAAAAGGCAGCAGCCTGGATTCTCAGAGAGGGGAGTCTGGCTGTAGGGGTGGTAGAGGGATGGCTGTTGTGAGTGACGCCCCTCCAGAGGCAGTGCAGAGTCTGAGATAGCCTCCATCTGGCCCTTGGGGCTGTAGCTTAGGGCCTGGACCTTTGGCCATTATGACTATGTAAACACAGCCTACCAGAGCTCTCACTCTCTCTCTGACTCATACAACGCATACTCAGCCATTCTCTGGAAAGACAACTAAAAAACAGAAGCCTTTACCGTGAGCGTCAAATTATTTGTGTTCGAAAAATGGCATGGGGTTCACCTAACCATAAACATCAACGCCTTTCTTAAAATCAATACACAGAAGTGTATTTTTTTTTTAAACCTGCATATTTAGTTAAAATAAATGCATGATAGCAGGCAATATTAACTAGGGAAATTGTGTCACTTCTCTTGCGTTCAGTGCAAGCAGAGTCAGGGTATATGCAGCAGTTTGGGCCACCTGACTCGTTGTGAACTGTGTGAAGACCATTTCTTCCTAACAAAGACCGTAATTAATTTGCCAGAATATTACATAATTATGACATAACATTGAAGGTTGTGCAATGTAACAGCAATATTTAGACTTAGGGTTGGTACCCGTTCGATAAAATACGTAACGGTTCCGTATTTCACTGAAAGAACAAACGCTTTGTTTTCGAAATTATAGTTTCTTTATTTAACCATATTAATGACCAAAAGCTCGTATTTCTGTGTGTTTATTATAAGTAAGTCTATGATTTGATATTTGATAGAGCAGTCTGACTGAGCGGTGGTAGACAGCAGCAGGCTCGTAAGCATTCATTCAAACAGCACTTTACTGCGTTTGGCAGGAAGCACAGCGCTGTTTATGACTTTAAGCCTATCAACTCCGGAGATTAGGCTGGCAATACTAAAGTGCCTATAAAAACATCCAATAGGCAAAGGTATATGAAATACAAATGGTATAGAGAGAAATAGTCGACGCATCATAATTCCTATAATAACTACAACCTAACACTTCTTAACTGGGAATATTGAAGACTCATGTTAAAAGGAAACACCAGCTTTCATATGTTCTCATGTTCTGAGCAAGGAACTTAAACGTTAGCTTTATTACATAGCACATATTGCACTTTTACTTTCTTCTTCAACACTGTGTTTTTTCATTATTTATTTGAGACTAAATTGATTTTATTTATGTATTATATTAAGTTAAAATAAAAGTGTTCATTGTTCATTCAGTATTGTTGTAATTGTCATTATTACAAATATATATATTAAAAAACGTTTTTTAAATAAAACAATTTGCCGATTAATCGGTATCAGCTTTTTTTGGTCCTCCAATAATCGCTATCGGTGTTGAAAAATCATATTCGGTCGACCTCTAGTACTAACTGAGTATAATTCAGTTGCTCCTAGATGCTGATCTAAGGTGTTGCAATGATTCCTCTATGATTAATGGAGGGTAAACTGATCCTAGAACTGTGCCTACAGACCACATCTAACCACTCAAATGAATGACAGTAAACCTGCTCGTCTACTTTCCATTTCCTCAAAATTAAACTGATACATGACTTATGCAGGATAAGTAAACAAACCATGTGAGCTGCTCAGTTTGTTACGTTTTATCTTAAGTAGACTATCAAACTGTACTGTACTAGACACAGTATGTGGTTATACAGTTATGCGTGTGACTCACACACTTCAACACACACACACACACCCGAATGCCTCAGACCACAGCTAACATGGCTAGTCCTCTTTCCCCTTGTATAAGCAAGATGGGCCATAACATATGTTACAAGCAGTAGGCTACTGTTAGGTGAGAATTATCGGTTAATTGAATGATTAGAATATTCCGCCCTGAAACATATAATTGTATGGAAGTGATTAGAATGTATAACATCATAATCAATAAATGTGTAGTCTAGTCAGAATTAGGGTAAAGACAATATGTCTTTATGGTATTATAAACACAGACTGTCTGAGCTCGGTGCCGACCTGACTAGAGATTTGGGAGAAGAACAGGGAGTATGTCTCAAGGACAAGGTCACTAATCTCTGGCAGCTGGGGAGCAGGACATGTGTGTGCGTCTGTTTGTATGCATGTGTGTGTTTGTCTGTATGTGTGTGTGTGTGTGTGTGTGCGTCTGTTTGTATGTGTGTGTGTGCGTATGGTTGTGTGAATGTGTAGGCGTGAGAAGTCAGTATAAAATGAATTGTTTTGTATTCCTGACTTTAGAACGTTCTCTGAATAAACTGTACTAACCTTTTGTATAAGCTGAGTCTTTGACTAATTATTATTATACCCATGGTCTTACAAACCTCGGGAGTTGGTCAGAGCTATTGATTGATTGTTATTATCATTGGGATTGGAAATTCTCTTATCAGCTACACAACAATAAATCATCAGTATAGTCAATTGAGCATAGTTATTAGTATATGAATACAAACAACATACTGTTAATGTATTGTCATGGTTAGCTTAGATGTTATTTTTTCAAGATATAAATCATTCAGGTTCTCTGAACACTATGAATATGACATTCTAAAATGGTTCACCAAATGCTTAGGCCTACATGCATTGAAGATATGTGAAACCAGACTAAACCAAACCTTCAAGTACAGTCACTATTTTTAAACTCATTTAATTTTCAAACATTGATTCATATATCAATCCCCCACTGAAGGTTTGCACTCACTCGAGAAATGCCCCTCAACTTAAACTCATTCAATCCCAGAAAGGTACTCTGTTCTGCACTTCACTGCGACTTGACAGGCTTAACTACTGCAATGTGACTTTCACTTCTCAAAGGACAAAGGACTAAACCCTAATGATAACAGCAGCCAATAAAGACTACCTGGCAGATGTCATGAACTGAACTTGACTGGATTCCTTGTATACCATGTAGATAGAGAGTGAAAAGGAATGTTTACATTGTATAAATCTGTAGTTAAGCTTACAGCGACAATGAGTGGAGAAACGGAATGATATTGACAATGAAAATGAGGACATAGGGCCTATTATTAGAATCACAAATATGTCATGTTAGCTAGTTACAGATCTAAATATTGGCTGAATTCTGCACCTCCTTGTCTTACAGCTTATTTCAAACGGAGTGGAAAAAATATATTAGGCTTTTCATGCAAACCCTATCAAGACAATTTTGCAGA
Organism: Salvelinus fontinalis; assembly: GCF_029448725.1. Lineage (NCBI taxonomy): Eukaryota > Metazoa > Chordata > Actinopteri > Salmoniformes > Salmonidae > Salvelinus > Salvelinus fontinalis. The sequence continues at coordinate 63,007,448 of NC_074665.1, read as the reverse complement.
GCTCAACTCATGCCATGCAATTTGGCATAGCTAGCTAACGTTAGCTAGCCTATTTATAATGATAAGCAACCTTGAGGATGCACTACAGACAATCATGTTGAGGGGCAAGTAGTATTATAAAGTGAGCTTTACTAGCTAACTAAATTACAGTATGGTATTCTTTGATTTATGCATTAAATAAGACAAGTAACGTTAGAAGTTAGTAATAGCAATGACACTGTAGTTTGTTGACTTCACATGTGGCTATCTACTACTAGCTGTCTATCTGAGTTCGCTAAACCAGCAAACTAGATTTTGGCTGCATGATGACGTTTATAAGTTAGCTTGCAGATTTATATACTATGGGTCTGAATGCTCGCAACAACATGTTTAACAATATTTTTAATAATGTATATTAAAAGGTATGATACTCACAAATATTGTGTTGACGGAGAAGAGCGCAGTAGAAACTTATCAGTTCAAATGAACAAAATTTGCGGTAGGCGCATCAGTCGAGCCAGATAAATGGATTAGTCATTGCAGGGAAAACTAATCGCACAAGATAACATGGACCCTTGGTATAAATCAACTAATCAACCTTATTTTTTAACAATAAAAACAGATTGACCTAGGCAAAACCGAATAAAAAATAAAGATATATAATATATAAAGATGTGTGTAGATAAGTGTAGGTATACAAATATAAAATAAAGACAACCATTTTATTAGGTGAAACATTTCATTTATTTGTATGTCTTAAAAATATGACACAACCATTTAGTAAATAACTTGCAGTGCCGGTATACATAAAACTCACAAACAACATTAAAAGGTTGAATAAATATATACTTTATTATTATCAAATGCCTTGTAACAGTTCATGCATTTTCCTGGTAGCGAGCCTAATCTTTGTCCATTGAGCAGTGTGACTGCGTGTGTAAGCATCAGCCCTGAGCTCTCATCATTCAGATTTTAGACACAGACCTTCATTAACACCCACACAGTCCCATGACGACAACCGGACAGTAGTGAGACCAGTACACAGGACAACACAGCACTGTTGACAGGACATGTCCAGGGATGAGATCAGGACAGGTTCAGCACAGTGAAAAAGGGAAAGGTTCTGCTGGTTTTGGGGGTGGGTCTGCTGGGTCAATTTCAATGATGTATAAATCACCTACAGGATTATGGATGCCAGAAAAAAGTACAATCTAAAGTAAAAATTCTATGCACAGAGACTGACAGACATACTGTGAAGTAGCACAAATACATTCACTATAGACTATACATTTTACACAAAAGTGCATACTCATAGTCAATGAGAGGCTAACACATGTGAGTGGAAAGTCATTCCTGCATAAAAGAACCAAAACTACCATGTTAAATGTATAAAGAACCATTCATGCATGTGCTTTTAAACCAGGGGGTGAACATGTCACTAAAAAGGGGGGGAAATGTGTCACTAAATACAAATTAAGTGGAAAATAGGAATCGCCCCACGTTAAAAGTTAGGTAGGCTCTTTAGTCCAGACGATCCTATCCGGCAAATTAGGGCACTGTATGTAAATATATTTAAATTTGTATCAACATGCCCACATGATCAGACTGAGTATTTCAATGGCAAAAGGACAATAAATTATGAAAAATATATTTTGAGTTATTTACATGAAATAAACACACACACAGTGATGTATTATACATACAGTGATGATTTAAAAATGCAATTAAAAAGACTGCATGGTGACTTTAAGCTGTTTGTGTAAACTATTTCGCAGTAGCCAAGCCATCTTGAATTGGGTTGACTTTATCCCCAAACTCCTTCTCACGGTGCTCAAGCAGAATTCCCTGCATGGGGAAGAGAAAGAGAACAGACATGGGTCTCAAAACTGGTATCTGTGGAAGTACAGCAAGTGGTCATTGTATAAGCAGGAATAAATTATGAAATGCACACCATGCGTAAATGATAGCAGAATAAAAGCACACCCACTGATACATACTTGCACTAGACCTGAATCCTAATTTTAGATAAATTAAGGATACAAAGTATATTGAAAGCAGGTGCTTCCACACAGGTGTGGTTATTAAGCATTTCTCATCCCATCATGCTTAGGGTCATGTATAAAAATTCCTAGTTGCCCGTTATTTTGTCTACAATGGCTAGAAGAAGAATCTCAGTGACTTTGAAAGAGGGGTCTCAAAAGAGCATAGGGGGTTAAAGTGTGTATGTGTGCATCAGTCACCAGATCTCAACTCAATTAAACACTTATGGGAGTTTCTGGAGCGGCGCCTGAGAAAGCGTTTTCCACCACCAGCGAAACACCAAATTATTGAATTTCTCGTGTGAAGAATTGTGTGAAGAATGGTGTCACATCCCTCCAATAGAGCTCCAGACCACTTGTAGAATCTATGCCAAGGTGCATTGAAGATGTTCTGGCGGCTCATGGTGGCCCAAAGCCCTATTAAGACACTTCAAATTTTATCGGTCACATACACGTACTTAGCAGATGTTATTGCGGGTGTAGCGAAATGCTTGTGCTTCTAGCTCCGACTGAAAGGATTAACACAGGAGATGAGAAGCAGGTACAGGGAGTGAAGGTTTAATAACTGACGGACATTAACAGAACGGGAACAGCGTCTGGACAGGAACACATAACAACAATTAATACGGACACAGGGAACACCACCGAGGAACAGACAAATATACAGGGGCAATCAACCACGTGAAGGAGTCCAGGTGAGTCCAATGAGCGCCGCTGCGTGTAATGATGGTGCCAAGTGCGTGTAAAGATGGGTTGCCTGGCGCCCTCGAGTGCCTGGGAGGTGGAGCGGGGGCAGGCGTGACACCGACAGTGCAATAATATCTAACAAGTAATATCTAACAAATTACACAACATATACCCAATACACACAAATCTAAGTAGGAATGAATTAAGACTAAATACATATGGACAAACGATGTCAGAGCGGAACGGCTCTAGAGAGCCTTGCAGTTGCGGGCGGTGCAGTTGCCGTACTGGGCGGTGATACAGCCCAAAAGGATGCTTTCAATTGTGCATCTGTAAAAGTTAGTGAGGGTTTTTGGTGTTCAAGCCAAATGTCTTCTTCCTCTTGAGGCCTTCTTCACCACACTGTCTGTGTGTGTGGTCCAGTTTGTTAGTTATGTGTACGCCAAGGACCTTGAAGCTTTCCACCTTGTCCACTATGGTCCCGTCGATGTAGATAGGGGGGTGCGCCCTCTGCTGTTTCCTGAAGTCCACGATCGTCTCCTTTGTTTTGTTGAGTTGATTGAGAGGTTGTTTTCTAGGCACCACAGTGCCAGAGCCCTCACCTCCTCTCTGTAGGCTGTCCCTTCATCGTTGGTAATCAAGCCTACTACTGTTGTGTTGTCTGCAAACTTTTGATTGAGTTGGAGGTGTACTTGGCCACGCAGTCATGGGTGAACAGGGAGTACAGGAGGGGGCTGAGCACGCACCCTTGTGGGGCCCAGTGTTGAGAATCAACGGAGTGGAGGTGATGGTAATCAAGCCTGTCAGGAAGTCTAGGACCCAGTTGCATAGGGCGGGGTTCAGACCCAGGGCCTCGTGCTTAATGATGAGCTTGGAGGGTACTATGTTGTTGAATGCTGAGCTATAGTCAATAAACAGCATTCTTACATAGGAATTCAGTGTGCAGAGTGATGGCGATTGCAACATCTGTGGATCTATTGGGGCGGTAAGCAAATCGAAGTGGGTCTAGGGTGGCAGGTAAGCTAGAGGTGATATGATCCTTGACTAGTCTCTCAAAGCACTTCATGATGACAGAGGTGAGTGATACGGGGCGTTAGTCAATTATGTTCAGTTACCTTTGCCTTCTTGGGTACAGGAACAATGGTGGCCATCTTGAAGCATGTGGGAACAGCAGACTGAGATGGGAAAGATTAAATATGCCCGTAATGCTCTGAGGACGCGGCTATGGATGTTGTCTGGGCCAGCAAACTTGCGAGGGTTAACACGTTTAAATGTTTTACTCACGTCGGCCACAGAGAAGGAGAGCCCACAGTCCATGGTAGCGGGCCGCGTCAGTGGCACTGTGCTATCCTCAAAGTGTGTGAAGAATATGCTTAGCCTGTCCGGAAGCAAGAAGTCGGTCTCGGCGATGTGACTGGTTTTCCTTTTGTAGTCCATGATTGTCTCTAGTCCCTGCCATATCCGTCTCATGTCTGAGCCGTTGAATTGCAACTCCACTTTATCTCTATACTGACGTTTAGCTTGTTTGATTGCCTTGCGGAGTGAATAACTACCCTGTTTATATTCTGCCATATTACCAGTCACCTTGCCATGGTTAAATGCGGTGGTTTGTGCTTTCAGTTTAGCGCAAATGCTACCATCTGTCCACGGTTTCTGGTTAGGGTAGGTTTTAATAGTCACAGTGGGTACTACATCTCCTATACACTTCCTTATGAACTCAGTCACCATATCCGTGTATACATCTAGATTATTTTCACAAGCTACCCGGAACATTTCCCAGTCCACGTGATCAAAACAATCCTGAAGCGTGGATTCCGACTGGTCAGACCAGCGTTGAATAGTTTGAAGAACGGGTCCTTGCTGTTTGAGTTTCTGCCTATAGGACAGGAGGAGCAAGATGGAGTCATGGTCAGATTTGCCGAAAGGAGGGCGGGGGAGGGCCTTGTAAGCATTGCAGATGTTTGAATAGCAATGGTCGAGAGTCTTAGCAGTGCGAGTAGTACAGTCGATATGTTTTAGAACTTCGGCAGCCTAGTCCTCAGATTTGCTTTGTTCAAATCCCCCGATACAATAAATGCAGCCTCAGGATATGTGGTTTCCAGTTTGCATAAAGTCCAGTGAAGTTCTTTGAGGGCCGTCAAGGTAACGGCTTGAGGTGGGATGTAAATGGCCGTGGCGATGACGGAGGCGAATTCTCTTGGGAGATAATATGGTCGGCATTTAATTGTATTCTAGGTCGGGTGAACAAAAGTACTTAAGTTTGTGTATGTTTCTAGAATTACACCATGAGTCGTTAATCATGAAACACACCCCTCCATCCTTCTGCTTCCCCGGTTAGATATTTATTCCTGTCATTGCAATGTATTGAGAATCCTGCTGGCTTTACAGATTCCGACAGAGTCTCCCGAGAGAGACATGTTTCCGTGAAACAAAGTATGTTACAGGCCCCGATGTCTCTCTGGAAAGAAATCCTTGCTCTAAGCTCATCAACTTTGTTATCCAAAGACTGAACATTAGTGAGTAATATACTCAGAAGCGGTGGGTGGTGTGTGCGCCTCCGAAATCAAACCTCGAGTGCCTCTCCTCCGCCGGCGATGTTTTGGGTCGGCCTCTGGAGTAAGTTTAATTGCTCTTGGGAGAGTGAACTGCTCCAGGGAAGTATTATTCCTGGTCGTAATGCTGGTAGTTCTGGTGAGTTACCGCCACTCTAATATCCAATAGTTCTTCCCAGCTGTATGTAATGACACAAACATTTCCTGAGCTAATAATGTAAAAAATTGTATATAAAAAAAACTAAATACGTCAAAGTTTCCTAAGAGCTAGTTGCGATGCTGCCATCTCTGTCAGCGCAAAATGTTGTTTTTTCCTTTATTTTAGCAGTTACCTGTATATGCTCACGTAACTATACAGACCTTCTGCAAATTATTTTAGTATCGCACTTCCTAACATCCAATACATATGAAATAGGTCACATATTTGCAGATCGATTCTTGCTATTTCTAATCAGTTCCAACTATATCTCCACTTTTGTTTGTTATTGCTTGGATAGAGTGCCCAGTTCAAGCAGTATAGCCCTACCTGATCTTCGGGCCCAATGACGAACACTCTCCCCAGTAAAAGACCTTCTCCTTTGATTATATTTCCTGTGCAGCCCTTCCTATTGGCCCTCCACAGGCTTCTCCACACCCCGATACGCAGCAACGCAGACAGGAATATATAATGCTCCACAGGACCGTATAATGCTCTCTGAGGAAAAACAGGTTTGGTTATTAGATGGAGGGATACAGTGACATTGGTAGGATACTGTACTTTGCTGACATCTACAGTTGGATGTATATTTGAAAAGATGTCGTGAAATAAATGTTATATCATATATTGTACAAAGGTGTGCAGTGTGACTGAACAAACGCTGGAAACATGTATTTTACAAGGAACTGTGTACTTTATCGTCTCATGTGAATGTTAACTTTCTAAATTCATGAGTTAATCACTGACCTTTTGGTCTACATAGACTTCCCCAGTAAAAAATGTCTTGAAGGCGTCCAGCTCTTGGCCAATGTTCTCTTTGAACACGGCTAAGAGAGGGATCCCCAACTCCTCTAGCTGGGGCTTCAGAGAGGACAGCTCCTAGAGAGAAAGAGAGAGAGAGAGAGAGACAAAGAGACAAAGCGACAGAGACAGACAGCGAAAGAGAGCGAGAGAGAGGCATGGACAAACATCAGCACTCGAGTCTGGCTGCTGTCAGGAATGTGAAAGTATAAAATAGACAAGCTAGTCTAGAGGAGACGCCACAACCACAGCGCTCACCTCTCTGCACAACAAGCATCCAGGGCGTCGTACCACCATGATCACTGCCCCAGTCTTCTCCCACAGAGCTTTGGCCTTATATGTCTCATGAACTGAAAGAGACAGAGAAGGGTTAAATATAGCCTACTTCTCCAAATCTATGAAGAGGTCAAACGCTAACAGGAGATCTGTAATCTAAAACAAACATATCTGGCTTACTAACCATTTTACCTATTAATTTGGATATAAAATGTTCAGTGTTCTGGACTCTATTCTTACTTCCTCCGGTGGCCCTTAGGTCAGTGTCCTCCAGAACCTTCAGGCTGGCCCACAAAGGCTTGGTGAGGAACAGGTCTGTGATAGACTTCAGTAGACAAGCTATGAACAGGCCTACTGCCTTCAGAGCCTGGTTAGCAGTCACCATGGCCCACTCAGACACTTCACACCACTCTGGGGGTAAAAATATGGCTCAAGACAGGATGTGAATGGGATAGGAATATGTGGAGTAAAATAGAATAAAGTAGCCTATTCATCCCTGAAATATATTGTCCACTCATGCATAATACATACAGTGTGTGTGTGTGTGTGTGTGTGTGTGTGTGTGTGTGTGTGTGTGTGTGTGTGTGTGTGTGTGTGTGTGTGTGTGTGTGTGTGTGTGTGTGTGTGTGTGTGTGTGTGTGTGTGTGTGTGTGTGTGTGTGTGTAGGTTTGCATGCATGCGTGTGTGTGTGTATCTGCTACAAACATCCCATGGACCCTGCTTTGTTGTGGTGTTTTGTTATGTAATTGCTGGACCCAATCAGTTAGTTGTTTCTGAGCAGTGAGCAATGCCAGCTACAGCCCAGACCTTCAGAGCTGATAATCAAAGCTTACTGCAGTAGCGCTCTGAAAACAGGGCTATATTATTATATCGCTGACTTTGAACGACATTAATTGTAACGCTAAATTGTGTTACTATGAAGCACAGTCATTCAGTGTGACACTGAAAAGAGATTATCAAAGACGGGAATGGAAAACAGCATACAAGAGTGTTATCTTGTTTTATAAAAAACGGAATATGCTACTAAAAAAATAAATTCCTTAAATCACACTTCTTGAGCAATCTATCTACAGATCAGTCATTGTCTTAAGTCAGATCGCATCACTGCTACGCGACGCTCGTCCCTCAACCAATCAGTGCAGGTGGAATTGACGCCCTATCTGACATAAGATAATGCAGGTCAGTAGATGCTGAGAATCCGTCAAGTTCAACAATCAACCTACTGTAAAAATAATAATAATTGATTAGATATAATTAATCAATTAATCAATATAATTGATTAGATAAATTAGATAAAGGAAATTCAACATCAACTAAAATGTATCCAGCAAAAGCTAGCCTTCCTCCTTCATCAATGAAAACCCAATCAATATTTATATTCCATTGATCAAATATTCATTAAATACATTATCAATCAAATTTAGTTGAAGCTATAGCATAGAGTAAGTATGAAAAAAAAATACTCACCAATATCTGTCTCCCTGCTACTATCGAGAGGAGGATTCAATCCCCTGGTCTGGTGTGTTTTCAACCCCTAAGCACTAAGCCCTTTAACCAACCCCAGTCCAATCACATCACTGTACCCGCCCTGTTCAGTATGACCTAACACACACACTGTGGTGGAACACAGCTCACTATGAGCCCCTGTTACGGGGTACTACAGGGTCATATTCATAAGGGCATGCAAAGGCAAACGTTTTAAAATGTTGAGCAACGTAAAACAAAAAGGAGTGTTTGACTGTTCCCAGTGTTTCCAGATGGTACCTCCACGTTTCGGCACGTTAACATACGCTGTGCGCCTAGTGAATAGGACCCAGAGTCTAAAGTAATGGACATTTACTCAAACATTTCCATGAATGAATGGAGATTTCTGCTTCACCGCCAACATTAGCCTAAATGCCCATCACGATGCTATCATTTTGTTCACTCATCCCATTCCTCACTAACCTGGTCCCAAATCTCTTTGTGCTGTTTTGACAATTCCTATGGTTATTGTCACACCAAATGACAAAACAGCACAAACAGCTCTAGGACCAGGCTAATTCTTCACTGCTTTTATTTAGGGATCTGAAATGACACTGTTAACTATATTCTATTTTATGGAATTAGGCTATACTCTGTTTGTTATGCTTTTGGATAGAGACTGGCATGATAGTTGTGTTGAATTGCTGCATGGCTGGTTGTCAAGAAGGTCAAAATGTAATAAATAGGACTGCCTTTATTTAGAATATTCAAACATCTTCTTCCTGAAAAGGGTGTGACGATATTGAGGCATCAAATGTACTGTATACTGTATATATCCTACGCACAGCACAGGTGGCCCACTATAACTACTATTGTACTAATATGATATAAGACAATACTACTACTGTATTGACCCCACTATTTCAGTAAAATATATTAGATAATACTACTACTCTACTGTACTGTACTGTGGCTGTACTGACCCCCTCTGACCGCCGGAACAGGAGGGGCTTAAGAAGGGTCTTAACCTCTGCTTATTTTTAATAAATAAATTTAAAATTGCTTAAATTGTTTTATTATCTCATCAATCTGCACACAATACCACATAATGACAAGCAAAAATAGGTTTTTAGACATTTCTGCGAATAAAAAAAAGGAAATATCACATTTACATAAATACTCAGACCCTGTACTCTGTACTTTGTTGAAGCTCATTCAGAGATTACAGCCTCGAGTCTCCTTGGGTATAACGCTACAAGCTTGACACACCTGTATTTGTGGAGTTTCGCCCATTCTTCTCTGCAGATCCATTCAATCTCTGTCAGGTTGGACAGGGAGCGCCGCTGCACAGCTATTGTCAGGTCTCTCTGGAGCTGTTCGATCAGGTTCAAGTCCGGGCTCTGGTTGGGCCACTCAAAGACATTCAGAGACTTTTTCCCAAAGCCCCTCCTGCATTGTCTTGGCTGTGTGCTTAGGGTTATTGTCCTGTTGGAAGGTGAACCTTCGCCCCAGTCTGAGGTCCTGTGCACTTTGGAGCAGGTTATCGGCAAGGATCTCTCTGTACTTTGCTCCGTTCATCTCCCAGTCCCTGCCGCTGAAAAACATCCGCTGAAAAACATCCGAACAGCATGATGCTGCCACCACCATGCTTCACTGTAAGGATGGTGTCAAGTTTCCTCCAGGCGTGACGCTTGGCATTCAGGCCTGAGTTCAATCTTGGTTTCATCAGACCAGAGAATCAGGCTGTCATGTGCCTTTTACTGAGGAGTGGCTTCCGTCTGGCCACTATACCATAACGGCCTGATTGTTGGAGTGCTGCAGAGATGGATGTCCTTCTGGAAGGTTCTCCCATCTCCACAGAGGAACTATGGAGCTCTGTCAGAGTGACCATCTTGTTCTTGGTCACCTCCCTGACCAAGGCCCTTCTCCCCCGATTGCTGAGTTTGGCCGGACGGCCAGCTCTAGGAAGAGTCTTGGTGGTTCCAAGCTTCTTCCATTTAAGAATGATGGAGGCCACTGTGTTCTTGGGGACCTTCAATGCTACAGACAACTCTGAGACCTTATATAGACAGTTGTGTGCCTTTCCAAATCATGTCAAATCAATTTAATTTACCGTAGGTTGACTCCAATCAAGTTGTAGAAACATCTCAAGGATGATCAATAGAAACAGGAGCATCTGAGCTCAATTTCGAGTCTCATATCAAAGGGTCTGAATACTTACAGTAAATACACAAAGACAACTTTTTTTGCTTTGTCATTATGGTGTATTGTGTGTAGATGAATGAGGAAAACGATCAATTTAATCAATTTTAGAATAAGGCTGTAACGGAACAAAAATTGGAAAAATGGAAGGGTCTGAATAATTTCCAAATGCATTGTATATTTATATTTATTTATATTGAACAGGATAAACGAAGGCAAGTGACAAGGGCTGAATCACCCCCTTCCCCTCGTCACTCCATTTGCGTGTTCACATGCATCCCCCGCCATTTGCACAATTACCGAGGGTGTAAGGCAGGAGTATTCAACTCTTACCCTACGAGGTCCGGAGCCTGCTGGTTTTCTGTTCCACCTGATACTTGATTGCACCCACCTCGTGTCCCAGGTCTACATCAGTCCCTGATTAGAGAGGAGCATATAGAAAATGCAGTGGAACTGGCTTCAAGGTCCAAAGTTGAGCTTTAGGGTTGTAGGGGATAATTAGACCCTCAGACAGACACTTCGACTGAGCCAGCAAGTGCTATCCCCACATGCACTGTGATATGTTTGGAGTTTGTGCAATTTCATACACATGAATGGAAAGGTATAATCATATTGCCATGTGCATTTGTTTATGTCTGTCTGATTTCAAGACTTGTAACAGATTAAATACCTCCCAAATTAAATGTTTAACTGTTACTGAGGTTTATATCTTGTAAAACGACAGGAGGGATTTGTTCATTTCAATGCTTGTTTTACTATTTAAAAGTGGAACATTAATTGCATCAATCAAGTCAGGAGTGTGTCCCGAGGTTGATGGGTTTCTAGATGGGTTCGCTTGACTGTCGCAATTGTGGTGGGAAGCATGCACATGAGCTTCTTGAATTTCCTGTAAAGGAGGCAGAGATTGCTAGAATATGAGCTGTTTAGTGTGTCTGCTGTGCAGAGGCAGCGAGAAAAGTTAAATAATGTTCTAGCGGCTTGGTTATCATGGAGACACTGCAGTCCAGTGCTGTGGCTGCCATTCGCAAGGGGCAGAATCCAGATACCCTTGTCATGAAGAAAGTCGTTTTTTTTGTCAGGTATGGGGACAAATTGCTGGATAATTCTCACTGTATAACCATCACCATGAAAAATCTGAATCCTTGCCTACCACAGTCATGATTATTTGTGTCTTAATGTGAACAATGGGTCTGGTCACCTCTCCTGACAAGGACATCAACGTCTGGTGTCATCTTTGATGGGTCTATAAGATATTAGACACTAAGTGTCTGTTAAGAAGGCGCCCGAAGAGCATGGCTGACATTTTACATGCCGTAACCAGTTGTGCCATTTTGTTTGTTTTTTTGCATTGTTTGTAACTTGTTTTTTTACTTATTTTGTACATAATGTTGCTGCTACCATCTCTTATGACCGAAAATAACTTCTGGACATCAGAACTGGGATTACCCACCACAAACTGGAAGAAGCTTTTTCCTTTAACGAGTCCGACGAGAAAGATATACTGCTCTCCCGGGAACGGGCCCAGATCCCTGTCATTTGCGTGAAGAAAATACAGAGAAAAAGAGGAAGCAGATCGGGCTGCCTTTGGAGAATCCGTAGGCGAGCAAGTAAACTCCCACTGCCATCAATTTTACTTGCTAACATGCAATCATTGGAAAATAAAATTGATGACCTACAATTACGATTATCCTACCAACGGGACATTAAGAACTGTAATATCTTATGTTTCACGGAGTCGTGGCTGAACGATGACACGGATAAAATAGAGCTGGAGGGATTTTCAATGCACCAGCAGAGGGTGTGGGTGTGTGTCTTTTTATCAATAACAGCTGGTGCGCGATGTCTAATATTAAAGAAGTCTCAAGGTATTGCTTGCATGAGGTAGAGTACCTTATGATAATCTGTAGACCACACTATCTACCAAGAGAGTTCTCATCTATATTATTCATAGCCGTCTATTTACCACCACAGACCGATGCTGGCACTAAGACCGCAGTCAACCAACTCTATAAAGCCATAAGCAAACAAGACAATGCTCACCCAGAAGCGGCACTCCTAGTGGCCGGGGACTTTAATGCAAGCAAACTTAAATCAGTTTTACCAAATTTTTACCAGCATGTCACATGTGCAACCAGAGGAAAAACAACTCTAGACCACCTTTACTCCACACACAAAGATTCATACAAAGCTCTCCCCAGCCCTCCATTTGATAAATCTGACCATAATTCTATCCTCCTGATTCCTGCTTACAAGCAAAAACTCAAGCAGGAAGTACCAGTGACTCGCTCAATACGGAAGTGGTCAGATGACACAGATGATACGCTACAGGACTGTTTTGCTAGCCCAGACTGGAATATGTTCCGGGATTCATCCAATGGCATTGAGAAGTATACCACCTCAGTCATCGGCTTCATCAATAAGTGCATCGATGACGTCGCTCCCACAGGGACCGTACATACATACATTATCCCAACCAGAAGCCATGGATTACAGGCAACATCCGCATCGAGCTAAAGGCTAGAGCTGCCGCTTTCAAGGAGCGGGACACTAATCCGGACGCTTATAAGAAATCCCGCTATGCCCTCAGACAAACCATCAAACAAGCAAAGCGTCAATACAGGATTAAGATTGAATCCTACTACACCGGCTCTGATGCTCGTCGGATGTGGCAGGGCTTGAAAACTATTACGGACTACAAAGGGAAACCCAGACGCGAGCTACCCAGTGACACGAGCCTACCAAACGACCTTAATGCCTTTTATGCTCGCTTCAAGGCAAGCAACACTGAAGCATACATGAGAGCACCAGCTGTTCTGGATGACTGTGTGATAACGCTCTCGGTAGCCGATGTGAGCAAGCAGCGGGGCCAGATGGATTACCAGGACTTGTACTCAAAGTATGCATAGACCAACTGGCAAGTGTCTTCACTGCAGACCACCATAGTCTCTGTACCCAAGGAAGCGAAGGTAACCTGCCTAAATGATTACCAAACATGACTCCAATAACATAATTAAGTTTGCTGATGTAACGGATGTGAAATGGATAGCTAGTTAGCGGGTACGCGCTAATAGCGTTTCAATCAGTTACGTCACATGCTCTGAAACCTAGAAGTAGTGTTGCCCCTTGCTCCGCAAGGGCCGCGGCTTTTGTGGAGCGATTGGTAACGACGCTTCGTGGGTGACTGTTGTTGATGTGTGCAGAGGGTCCCTGGTTCGCGCCCGGGTCGGGGCGAGGGGACGCACTAAAGTTATACTGTTACACTGACGACACAAAAGTGGTAGCCCTTATCACCGACAACGATGAGACAGCCGATAGGGAGGAAGTCAGAGAACTTGCAGTGTGGTGCCAGGACAAAAACCTCTCAATCAATGTGAGCAAGACAAAGGAGCTGATCGTGGACGAGAGGAAAATGCGGGCCGAACAGGCCCCCATTAACATCGATGGGGCTGTAGTGGAGCGGGTCAAGAGTTTCAAGTTCCATGGTGTCCACATCACCAACGCTCTATTATGGTCCAAACACACCAAAATAGTCGGGAAGAGAGCACGACAAAACTTTTTCCCCCTCAGAAGACTGAAAAGATTTGGCATGGGTCCCCAAATCCTCAAAAAGTTATACAGCTGCACCATCGAGAGCGTCCTGTCCAGTTGCATCACCGCCTGGTATGGCAACTGCTCGGCATCTGACCGTAAGGCGCTACAGAGGGTAGTGCGTACGGCCCAGTACATCACTGGGGCCAAGCTTCCTGCAATCCAGGACCTATATAATATGTGGTGTCAGAGGACAGCCAATATAATTGTCAGAGACTCCAGTTTACTCTGCTACCACACGGCAAGCGGTTCCGGAGCGCCAAGTCTAGAACCAAAAGGCTCCTTATCAACTTCTACCCACAAGCCATAAGACTGCTGAACAATTCATCAAATGGCCACTGGACTATTACATTGACCCCCCCCCCCCCCCCCCCCCCCCTGTAACCCCTGTATATAGCCTTGTTATAGCCTCTATTGTTATGTTATTATGTTACTTTTTATAATTTTTTACTTTCATTTATTTGATAAATATTTTCTTAACTCTTCTTGTCTTCTTGAACTTAAGGGCTTGTAAGTAAGCATTTCACAGTAAGATCTACACTTGTTGTATTTGGCGCATGTGACAAATAAAGTTTGATTTGATTTTGATATAGAGATTCTCAGAACAGCTGACAAGTGGTAATTTGTTAAATTTGACCTGTGATGGTACCAGGTCGATAAGGTCGATGAGCTCCAATTGTGTGTCTGTTGGTGCTTTCTCAGTGTCGAAAGACAGGGGGCATGATACAAGCTCCAGTTCAGTCTCAATCTTGGTGAAGTATGAGAAGCAGCGGGCAAACTCAGCATGCAAGTCGATCAAAGTGCTACTGTATGTCTCTGTGCGGCACTGCGATATTGGCGTGTTCAGTGCGGCCAATGTCGGAAAATGAGCGAGAGACCGGCTGCTCATTTGTCTGGAGAACAACATAAGTTTGGCATTGAAGGCTTCAATGTTGGAATACAGTTCATGCACAAAAACACCATTTCCCTGCAGTTTCACGTTTAGATCGTTCAGATGCCCCAATATGTCCACACCGAAGCAAAGTCGCCCAGCCAGTCATTGTCTTTCAATTCGGAGAAGTCGTCAGCTTTACCAACCGTATCAAGGAACATACCTATCTCCCCTCTCAGTTCCCACACAGCGAAATACTTTCCCCAGGCTTAGCCAGCGCACGTTTGAATTGTACAAGTCCTGGTGCTCTGCCTCTGTGTCATTGAGAAGCTGAATGAACTGACGATGGTTAAGCCCCCTTGCCCACAAAAAGTTGAGAAGTTTTACAACCACATTGAAACTTTTTCCAACTTTAACACACTTTTACACAGGGCTTCCTGATAAATAATACAGTGAAGAAATATCAATTCCACCGAGTTATGGCTTTCTTCTTTTACTTTGTCTTGTAATTCTTTTAGCAGGCCAATGTTTTTACCGGTTAGATTTGGTGATCCATCTGTTGTGACGTTTGTCAGTTTGCTCCACGATAGATTCATTTTTTCCAAGCAGGCAGAGACACTGTCATATAAATCATAGCCCCTGGTTGTTTCCATCATTGATTCCATCTCAAGAAGTTCCATTGTTATTTCAAAGTTCTCCTTAATTTCTCTGACAAAAATTACAAGTTTAGCAGTGTCTCTGATGTCAGAGTTTTGAGGCCTCCTGGCCTTTTCCTGAGACAGACAGGTAGTGTAGTTAGCATGCTTGCTTAAAAAATTATGATTTAGATGATATTTCTTAAAAATGGCAACACTTTCTTGGCATATCAGACATACCGCTTTATGTCCAATATTAGTAAAAAAGTATTTTGCTGTCCATTCTTCTTTAAACACACGACATTCAGAGTCCACTTTTCTCATTTTCGCAGCACTCATTTTTCACATCAAAAGTCATCAAGCAATGAAGTGGCTATGAAGACTCAAATACAATAACATTTAATACATTTAAAAAATGTCTCCCAGGCCGAATTGAAGTGCCCGTTGGGCCGGATACTTCCCCCCCCCCCCTTGACCTAAGCCAACCCTGTCTGTTTTGCCCCATAGTCGCGCACATGTCGGTTTTGTCGCCACTCTTTGGAAGTCACCCTCTGAGTTTCGTCAGCAATATGTGACAACGGAGGGCCTCCTGAGCGAGTTGCTAGGGGGTGGTTTGGGATTCACTGATGCTTAGGTCTGCATATTAAGCCTGTAGAAACAGATTGGGCTTATTCTGGACAGATGTTGTCGAGAGTCAGCACTCACGCTTCTCACCGGAGAAAGCATCCGAGCGAACGAAACAGCGCCCCTCTGTCATACTACATGTAGCCCATGTATCTGATGCTGTCTGGACAGAAATAGTATTACTGGCCATGCTCTTTTTGACCAGACAGCATCAGATACATGGTCTACTACACGCCCTGAGACAGAGGGGTGCTGTTTCACTCGCTCTGATTCTTTATCTGAGATTGATGCATCTTTCTGTCAATAAATATTTTTATATTTTATTTGGTAGGACAATGAGGTACTTTAGGGCAGGCTGTGCTATGCTTTATACTACCTAAGCAACAACAACTATCAGCCAGCTGGAACAGTAATAGTGGTCTGACTAGCCAATGTTTATAATAAGTTTGAATGCAGCACTATAATGCTAGGTTCATAACCAAGTGGGAAAGTGGGTCATTACCAGATGTGAAGTTGTAAATACCAGTTGGATGCAGTCACGTGCTTTGAACTCTTTGAGAAAAGGTTATTGGCTAATGGCCAACAAGCTGCGTCAACCATAAACATAAAGTACAGCTATCATGCTCGTAAAACAAATTATAGTGTTCAAAAACCATATTAATAATAGATTGCTTTTTATACATTATGTTTTCTTGTTACATTTAACTGCCAAAAATGCTGTTATCAAGGTAATTTCCTTAGTAGGTGACGTCAGAAGTCAGCATCTGGGAGAAGTCGAAGCTCAGGGATGATAGACGAGTTTCCCACTAGTAATTACGAGTTGGAGCGGCGTTCAAGTAGATTTTTTCCAGCCGTATTTGGGAAACACCACCTTCCCACTTACTTATGAACGAAGCATAACTCCAGAGGCAATGGATGAAAAAGTGTTTTTTCTTTACCATTATCTGGCTAGCTTCCTAGTCAAACACAGAAGCTGTAATAGCTTTTACAAGCAAATGTACAATTACAGTGTAAAACAAAACAATTTTATGCTTATGATAGGAAAGCCTTCACAGGAAAGCTTGTTGGAAGTTAGCAAACTAAGGGTGTATTCATTAGTCTGATTCCATTGCAAAACATTTGTCTACGGAAACCATTTACTTGCAACGAAAATATGAGTTACTATTGGACAAATTCATCTAGGTCCCTCCTCGTTTGGTTCTGTTTGATCTATTTGCTTCCGTTTGGCTACTAGAGTAAACGGTAAACGGTTTCCGTTGCAAAATGTTTTGCAACAGACAAAACGTTTTGCAACGGAATCCAACTAATGAATACACCCTAGCTTACAATAGCCATATCAACAGCCCATGTTAATACATCACAACAGCTAACATTACCGTTAGCTAGCTTGTTAACAAAATAACTTAACCTTTTAATGCAGTGGGCTAAATCAGGGTCACACAGAGTGTTTCTTGGTAGTCTTTTTTATTTTTATTCTAATTTTTATTTTACCCCTGTTTTCGTGGTATCCAATTGGTAGTTACAGTCTTGTCTCATCGCTGCAACTCCCGTACAGACTCGGGAGAGGCGAAGGTTGAGAGCCGTGCGTTCTCTGAAACACAACCCAACCAAGCCGCACTGCCCACTTAACCCGGAGGCCAGCCGCACCAATGTGCTGGAGGAAACACCGTGCACCTGGCGACCATGTCAGTGTGCACTGCACCCGGCCCGCCACAGGAGTTGCTAGTGCACGATGGGACATGGACATCTCTGCCGGCCAAACCCTCCCCTAACCTGGACAACACAGGGCCAATTGTGCGCCACCCCATGGGTCTCCCAGTCACGGCCGGCTGCGACAGATCCTGGACTCGAATCCAGAATCTCAACTAGCACTGTGATGCAGTGCCTTAGACCACTCCGCCACTCAAGAAGCACTTTGCCAGTCTTAAACAAATCAACTTTGAAACAAAAGTATACACCTCACACACATGGTTAAAAAGACGACACCTGTACTATGTCAGATAGAGTTGAAATGGATACCATTTGGAGTTTGCATCCCAATATTACACTTTTTATACATCACAGAAAAATGAAATATAACAAAACCGTTTGACATAGAAACATTGGATGTTCGGCTGTTTATTTCTATATTTTTTTGTTAATTATGAAATTACGAAAACATTTAATAACATTCCACCCATGAGGCCACTAGATAATTTGACTGCAGGAAAGGGCTACTCTCTTCTCCAAGTTCTCATCGGGGGTTAACTCTCTTTATATTTCAGAATCCATTGGGCTAAGTACTCGATAGGGTCAACAGGTCGCTGGACCCACGACTCGGTCATTCCCTCCTAAATCCATTTACCCATGGACTTGGGTCCTAATGTATTTTAGACTAGGAACGATATAAAAAAATAAAGCTTGATAATTCTGAATTCTTAGAACTAAACTGCTTACAACTCTCGCTTTATTGGCCAGCACCATTTGTACTTATGTATGTACTGTAGACTAACTGACAAGAAAGACACCTTTAGTTTGACCCTGTGACATGAATCGCATCAAAGTTAGGCTCGTGGAAGTGAAATAACAATGTTGATTATTAAATTAATGTGCCTTCAGAAAGTATTCATACACCTGATTACACATTTTGAATTCAGGCTGAATTCAAAATGCATTCTTTTTTTTATTCCCTCACCCATCTACACACAATAACCCATAATAATAAACTAGAAACATGTTTTTAGAATTGTTTTGCAAAACATTTACATTTAAATACAGAAATATCTAATTAACATAAGTATTCACACCCCTGAGTCAATACTTTGTAGAAGCACTTTTGACAGCGATTACAGCTGTGAGTCTTTTTAAGTCTCGAAGAGCTTTCCACACCTGGATTGTGCAACATTTGCCGATTATTCGTTCAAAAATAATTCAAGATCTGTCAAATTGGTTGTTGATCATTTTCAAGTAGATTTAAGTCAAAACTGTAACTCGGACATTCAGGAACATTCAGTGTGTTCTTGGTAAGCAACACCAGCGTAGATTTGGCTTTGTGTTTTAGGTTATTGAGGTAACCAAGAACCCGATGGTCACTCTGACAGAGCTCCAGAGTTTCTCTGTGGAGATGGGAGAACCTTCCAGAAGGGCAACCATCTCTGCAGCACTCCACTAATCAGGTCTTTATGGTAGAGTGGTTGGAAGGAAGCCACTCCTCTGTAAAAGGCACATGACAGTCCGCTTGGAGTTTGCCAAAAGGCATCTAAAGGACTGACAGACCATGAGAAACAAGATTCTTTGGTCTGATGAAACCAAGATTGAACTCTTCGTCCTGAATGCAAAGCGTCACATCTGGAGGAAATATGGCACCATCCCTACTGTGAAGCATGGTGGTGGAAGCATCATGCTTTGGGGAAGTTTTTCAGCGACAGTGACTAGGAGACTAGTCAGAATCGAGGAAAGATGAACGGAGCAAAGTACAGAGATATCATTGAGGAAAACCTGCTCCAGAGCACTCAGGACTTCAGACTGGTGCGAAGGTTCACCTTCCAACAGGACAACAACCCTAAGCACACAGCCACAATGCAGGAGTGGCTTTGGGACACGTCTCTGAATGTCTTTGTGTGGCCCAGTCAGAGCCAGGACATCGAATATCTTTGGAGAGACCTGAAAATAGCTGTGCATCAACGCTCCCCATCCAACCTGACAGAGTTTGAGAGGATCTACAGAGAAGAATGGGAGAAACTCCCCAAATACAGGTGTGCCAAGCTTGTAGCGTCATACCCAAGGAGACTCAAGGATGTAGTCGATGCCAAAGGTGCTTCAACAAAGTACTGAGTAAAGGGTCTGAATAATTATGCAAATGTGATTTTTCAGTCTTTTTTTTGTTGCAAAAATGTCTAATTAACAGTTTTTGCTTTGTCATTATGGGGTATTGTGTGTAGTTGATGAGGATAAAAAATCTATTTTAGAATGAGGCTGTAACCTAACAAAATGTAGAAAAAGTAAAGGGGTCTGAATACTTTCCAAATGCACTGTATGTACATATACTGTAGGTAAGGATAAAGTGACTAGGCAACAGGATATATAATAACCAGTAACAGCAGTGTATGCAATTCTAACTTGTATTGACTATAAAAAGTTAAATTAGATACTTCTGTTTTTCATTTTCAATACATTTGCAAAAATTTAGAAAAACATGTTTTCACTGTCAATATGGGGTATTGTGTGTAGATGAGTGGGGTATAGACATAGAGGTCATTCAAAAATCATGTTAAACCCTATTATTGCACACAGAGTGCGTCCATGCAACTTACTTTGTAGCTTGTTAAGCACAGTTTTACTCCTAAACTTATTTAGGCTTGCCATAACAAAGGAGTTGAATAATTATTGTCTGAAGACATTTCAGCTTTTCATATTTAATTAATTTGTAAAGATTTCTAAAAACATATCATTCCACATTGACATTATGGGGTATAGTGTGTAGTCCAGTGACACAAAATGTATTATTTTAAATTCAGGCTGTAACACAACAAAATGTGGAAAAAGTCAAGGGGTGTGAAAACTTTCTGAAGGCACTGTAAGTATTCTTTATAGCGCACATAGTAGACATGTGAGCTGCCTGTTTTGAAATCTTAAACAACACGATACAAGCAACATGACAGTCTGATGGGAGAGAGGTGGACAGACGAGCAGAGGAACATATAGGCTACTGTAACTGCAATACTGTATTGATTTTCTTCTGTCATCTACATTTCAGATTTTCGGTAAAAGAGAGAAGTTATTTAATGCTATTGCAACGTAAATATTGCAACTAACCTTCCTCATATACAGCCCCCAACGCCACCGCCTCAGGTGAACTTTGAACCCAATTACCAGGTCAAACTAGATCTATCTGGCTATAGTGTTGGTTTAAAAAACAAACAACCTCTCCGCTGTGATAGGCCTTTTCCTGTCAGCCTCAGTCAATACGACTTTGTTGCAACAAGTGTAATGTTGTCCCTCTCTGGGCTCTCTAGAACATTGTGTTGACCAACTTTTCTGATACCCATGTGCAGGCTTATATTGATTCTAAGGTGTTTTGTCTGATCTTTGGTTTTCTAGCAAAGTGTTTTATATACCTTCCGGAGCAATAGATCATGGTTGAATTGGACAGATCCCACTGCGCAGACGTCAATTCAACATCTATTTCACGTTGGTTCAAAGTAATTTCATTGAAATGACGTGGAAACGTTTATTCAGTGTGTTCCCAGTGGGATGGCTGTTGTCAAAAGAATATAGCGAAAACACAACCCGTTTTCAGAGTAGCAATTCGTATGGTATTTTATGAATTCCAAGTCGTACAATATGTTACAAAAGTGCTTAGGATCTCGTCAATCTCTTTAAGCAAATTAAACCATTGAAGCACAACACACTCTGTTACAGAAATAATATAATAGCCTACCCACTGACCATAGCAATAACCTTTTATGACGCCGCATAGGTTGTGATAGGTAAAAATATAATTTAATGTCACTCTTCAGCGAGAAAACACTAGTTGAAGTCAGAAGTTTACATACACTTAGGTTGGAGTCATTAAAACTGATTTTTCAACCATTCCACAAATTTCTTGTTGACAAACTATAGTTTTGGCAAGTCGGTTAGGACATCTACTTTGTGCATGACACAAGTAATTTTTCCAACAATTGTTTACAGACAGATTATTTCACTGTATCACAATTCCAGTGGGTCAGAAGTTTACATACACTAAGTTGACTGTGCCTTTAAACAGCTTGGAAAATTCCAGAAAATGATGTACTGGCTTTATAAGCTTCTGATAAGCTAAATGACATAATTTGAGTCAATTGGAGGTGTACCTGTGGATGTATTTCAAGGCCTACCTTCAAACTCAGTGCCTCTTCGATTGACATCATGGGAAAATCAAAAGAAATCAGCAAAGACCTCAGAAAAATATTGTAGACCTCCACAAGTCTGGTTCATCCTTGGGAGCAATTTCCAAACACCTGAAGGTACCACGTTCATCTGTACAAACAATAGTACGCAAGTATAAACACCATGGGACCACGCAGCCATCATACCGCTCAGGAAAGAGACGCGTTCTGTCTCCTAGAGATGAACGTACTTTGGTGTGAAAAGTGCAAATCAATCCCTGAATAACAGCAAAGGACCTTGTGAAGATGCTGGAGGAAACAAGTACAAAAGTATCTATATCCACAGTAAAATTAGTTCTATATCGACATAACCTGAAAGGCCGCTCAGCAAGGAAGAAGCCACTGCTCCAAAACCTCCATAAAAAGCCAGACTACAGTTTGCAACTGCACATGGGGACAAAGATCGTACTTTTTGGAGAAGTGTCTTCTGGTCTGATGAAACAAAAACTGAAGAACTGTTTGGCCATCATTATGTTTGGAGGGAAAAGGGGGAGGCTTTCAAGTCGGGGAGTGGCAGCATCATGTTGTGGGGGTGCTTTGCTGCAGGAATACTAATCATATTTTGTAAATATTCACCCGCAGTTCTAATATGATTTATTTAGCTCCTATCTCCGAATGCATCTGTTTTGGCAGACAAGGACAGATAATTCAAGACATGTAAACATACAAAAAGTAGACTCAAAAGCAAGTCTTTCTGTCACGGCTGTTGAAGGAAGTGGACCAAGGCGCAGAGTGGTAAGCGTACATTTTCTTTTATTATAAAAAATGACGCCAACAAACGAGAAAACAATCGTGAAGCTAAAGGCTATAGTGCCAACAAACAAGGACAACTTCCCACAAAGATAGCTGGGAAAAAGGGCTGCTTAAGTATGGTTCTCAATCAGAGACAACGATAGACAGCTGTCCCTGATTGAGAACCATACCCGGCCAAAACATCAAAAAACAAATAATAGAACATAGAATACTCACCCCAACTCACACCCTGACCAAACCAAAATAGAGACATAAAAAGGATCTCTAAGGTCAGAGCGTGACATTTTCACTCCTTGAAAGACTGTAAAAGAAAAGTGAGTTTCTTGATTTGATAGTGATACAGTCTTAACAGTGATACCGTAACAGTGAATGGGGATCTGAATAAACTGGAAAAAGAGAAGTCAGATTAGAATTGTATTGTTTAAAGCTGCAATATGTAACTTTTTTGGGTGACCCGACAGATCTCTCATTCTCATTGAAAGCAAGTCTAGGAAGTGGTAGATCTGTTCTATGTGTCCTATTTCTATGCTTCCCGTTCTTAAGTTTCGATTTTGCTCTTTTCGATCTTTTACTTTTGGTTTTGTACACCAGCTTCAAACAGCTGAAAATACAATATTTTTTGGTTATGGAAACTATATATTTCACAGTGGTTTAGATGGTACAATGATTCACTACAATATACGTGCTTGTTGTGTCACATAAACTGAAATTAAGCCGAACTATTAGAATTTTAGCAACCAGAAAATGGTGGAGCAGAGTGACATAGTGCATCTTTAAAGAAATTACGAAAGAGTGTGTTTTTTCACTATCTAATTATGGCATGGGGTTGTTCAAGGACAGACATGCATTTGTTTAAAATCTATCACGTGATGATTTCATTTCAGAGAGACAAATAAACATGTTTCTTTGCTAAATGCTATATATCCACCTCACTCTCAGAGAAATCAGTAGTAGGCCCTACTGCTAGATTTTACACAGTCAATTGTAATAAATAACTACATTATCACAAAAAACTCACTAGTCCTTGCTAATGACAAGCATACCCATAACATGATGCAGCCACCACCATGGATGAAAATACAAAGAGTGGTACTCAGTGATGGGTTGTGTTGATTTGCCCCAAACATAACACTTTGTATTCAGGACATAAAGTTAATTTCTTTGCCACATTGCTTGCAGTTTACTTTAGTGCCTTATTGCAAACAGAATCCATGTTTTGGAATATTTGTATTCTGTACAGGATTCCTTCTTTTCACTCAGTCATTTAGGTTAGTATTGTGGAGTAACTACAATGTTGTCGACCCATCCTCAGTTGTCTCCTTTCACAGCCATTAACCTTTGTAACTGTTTTAAAATCACAATTGGCCTCACGGTGAAATCCCTGAGCGGTTTCCTTCCACTCCGGCAACTGAGTCAGTAAGGATGCCTGTATCTTTGTACAGCAGTGACTAGGTGTGTTGATACACTATTCAAAGTGTAATTAATAACTTCACCATGCTCAAAGAAATATTCAAAGTCAGTTCTTTTTTAACCCTCCTACCAATCCTACCCTTCTTTGCGAGGCATTGGAAAACCTCTCTGGTCTTTGTGTTTGAATCGGTGTTTGAAATTCAATGCTCGAATGAGGGACCTTAAAGATAATTGTATGTGTGCGGTATAGACATGAGGAAGTCATTCAAATATCATTATTAAAAAATATATATTATTGCACACAGAGTCCATGCTTAAGCTAATTTTTACTCCTGAACTTATTTAGGCTTGCCATAACAAAGGAGTTGAATAATTATTGACTCAAGACATTTCAGCTTTTAATTCGTAATTCATTTGTAAAAATGTCTAAAAACATAATTCCACTTTGACATTATGGGGTGCTCTTGTCCGGAGAAGACAAGGTGAGCGCTACCATCAGTCCTGTGTCATGCCAACAGTAAAGCATCCTGAGACCATTCCTCAGCCAAGAGAATTATGCCGAGTGACACAAAATCTCAATTTAATCCATTTTAAATTCAGGGTGTAACATTGTTCTTCCTCTGTCAACCATGCTTACCTGCAAGGAAACACGTGCCGTCATCATTGCTTTGCACAAAAAGGGCTTCACAGGTTGTGAAGAAGAAGGCTTCAGAAAGTCCAGCAAGCGCCAGGACCGTCTCCTAAAGTTGATTCAGCTGCGGGATCGGGGCACCACCAGTACAGAGCTTGCTCCGGAATGGCAGCAGGCAGGTGTGAGTGCATCTGCACGCACAGTGAGGCGAAGACTTTTGGAGTATGGCCTGATGTCAAGAAGGGCAGCAAAGAAGCCACTTCTCTCCAGGAAAAACATCAGGGACAGATTGATATTCTGCAAAAGGTACAGGACTGAGGACTGAGGTAAAGTCATTTTCTCTGATGAATTCCCTTTCCGATCATTTGGGACATCCGGAAATAAGCTTATCTGTACCTTAGATATTATTTGTTTAGAAATTCTTTGCACTGACTACCCATACATCCAACCCTTACACACAAACTTACAAATGAAACACAGGAGGCTACTGAGGGGAGGATGGCTCATAATAATGGCTGGAATGGAATGAATGGAATGGTATCAAACACATGGAAACCATGTGTTTGATGCATTTGATACCATTCCAATTATTATGTTCCAGCCATTACTATGAGCCATCCTTCCCAATTAAGGTGCCACCTGCCGCCTGTGATTCGAACACACACACACAAACACCGATTAACACACACACAAAAGCACCACACGCACTCAGAACTCACATACAGACACAACCACATACAGTCTATTAATACTATGCATTCCACTGCGTGACCAAGACACTAAACACTGTATATTTGTAAATACAGTATAATATAGTCCATTGTTACTTTGCATACTACCCCTGTTATTACTTGTTATTTTTTACTTTACTCTTTTCATTGTTATTATTGCTATTGACTGATGTACTGCATTATTGAGGGAGCTAGCGCATTAGCATTTCACTGCACCTTTGTACCTGCTGTAAACTGTGTATGTGACGAATAAAATTTGATTTGATGGTATTTTATGAGGCCCAGCGGAGGCTGGTGAGGGAAGGACAGCTCATAATAATGAATGGAATGGAGTTAATGGAATGGTATCTAACACATGGAAACCAGCTGTTTTATGTGTTTGAGACCATTCCGTTTCAGCCATTACTATGAGACCGTCCTCCCCATTTTAAAGTCCCACCAGCCACCACTGCTGAGGCCAGTAAGTCCCTCCCTATCCCTAACTTTGTGATAAAGTCCATAACCAGAGGGACTACCAGGGGTCCGACTAGACCACTACAAGGTCATGGTGCTTCTCCCGCTCAGCTCAGTCAAAGCTTTTCTCTGTCCTGGCACCCCAATGGTTGAACCAGCTTCCCCCTGAAGCTAAGACAGCAGAGTCCCTGCCCATGTTCCGAAAATGACAGAAACCCTACCTCTTCAAAGACTATCTCAAATTAATCCCACGACCACAGACTCTGCTAACTACTTTATTGAGGGAAAATGTGCTTGCTACAACAGTGGTATGTATCTTAAGATAAATGCACTAATTGTAAGTCGCTCTCGATAAGAATGTCTGCTAAATGACTAAAATGTAAAAATGTAGATCTACCTGCCATGGCCAGGCTCTGAACCCTGGATGGTACTAGTTCCCAAACTAACAAAAACCCAGGGCTGAGGTTGAGGCTGGGGCTGTGAGCGGGGCTTCCCAGGCAGCACGACCTTGAACCTGCAGAAAGACAAACAGCTGTTCACAACCTCACACGCAACCCAACTCCAAATCGCTTCTCTCATCCTGTTCGTTCAAGTTTAAGGTCTGACGTTCAGCCAATCCCAAATCGACCCTTCGCTCCTACCCTTTACCACTCCAGATGACTGGATAGGGGTTAGTCTCACAAAGCCAGAAGATCGAGGTCTGATAGGTGTAAGCAATATTGCGCTATAAGCATAAGCTATTAAGCAAATGGCACTAGCTCCTCGTTGCCGTCTGAAAGGTGGAACTTGTACCATATAGCTATGGGTCACAGCTAGGTGTCGATTTGGAATTGGGAAAGAAAGAAAAAATGAACACATAGGGGGTTTCTACACCTCTGCCACCAAAGAACATTACACAGTCCATGGAAACCCCCTACACATGCTAAGTCAGGTTGTTATGTGTCCTCAATAACTTATCTGGTTAGATACTCTTGAACTCTTGAAAACAACATAGTGCACTTACGTTTGAAGGTTTTTCACGATCGTTTGTTGTTTTCGTTAGTGTTGTATAAGTGTGTCGTGTTCATCTTCGTCGTTGTTATTAAAAGAAGATGTATTCAAATCATGTTGCGCCTTGGTCCTCTCGTTCATGTCAACGCGATCGTGACAAAGCCAAAAAATGTAATACATAATCTCTATCTTTGGCTCACACAACACACACAATTTCTAACCCGTATGGACCCAGAATTTACTGGGTTAACTGAGATTAGACTGCTCTAAGGAGTGACTGCATTCCACACTTATGTTAGCATTTTCAGGCTTAAAACATTATTTTACTCAGCATAGAGTGTGTCTGAAGTTACACATCACACTATTACAACAGTGTGACTGTTTTGGAATAAAATGTTCCATATTACGGTATTTTCTTAAACATCCTCTGTATTGTGTGCTTATTCTTCAAGCATTGATATGTACTAGCGGATATTTTGAGACCTTAAGGAGCACCAGGTACTGTTGGAATTTCTACCAATGGCATGTCTATCTTTTTGTGAGAAATTACACTGGTCCATCAAAAAATGTATAAAGTATTTATAAAGTATAAATAGCCCAAACTTTAGATGAGGCCACACAAAAATACTTAACTAATGATTAGTAAATTATTTATAAAGACCTATATTGAACATCTTATGAATAATTATAAAATATTTAAAAGTTGTTTATAAATGTGTGAATAACTAGGTTACTAACATTTACAAATGTGTGAGTAATGATTAATAAATAATGAATAAATTGTTTACTGATCCATTATAAATGCTTTATTACGTGGAGTTATTAGAAAGTGTTACAAAGTCATATTTCCTTAGTGTCACAGTCCCACTTTAAACTCACAGTCATTATCATCATTTAAACATCCCTAATCCATAAATTATGTGTTTTATTCACCAGAAGATAAATTCTGCTTTGGCAACTGTCCGGATTACAATTGATCTATTTTCAATTGCAGTGCCATGCTCTTCTTTAACATGTTATATGACACGTGGTCACCCCAGTGATCGATAGACGTTATCTTTCTAAAAAAACAGAAAGATATTGTCGGTGGTGAAAAACTTCCCCTGCTGTATCAGTCAGTCATTAACCTTGGTTTTGTGGAGACGGGTTGCTGCTAAACCACATCACTCAACTAACCACTGTCTGTCTTTAATGGTTTGTCCGTGAGGGCACACACTTACACACGCTCTGACACTCAGCACACAAAGCATTTGGTATGCAGACACACACACACAAACACACAAACACCGCAACTCTCCCTGATTTCTGTGGGACAGAGTGCACAATGTACTATACTGTAAATCATTTCATAGGAAAGAACACACATACATGTATGTGTGGCCAAACCAAACTGTGGTGTCCTCCCCCAGGGGTCAGTTGAGGTGTTGGGCAGGCACTGTGTGGCATTGAACTGGACCGGTTCTGGTTCTGAAGCTATTTGGTTTGGGCCGAGGATAGGTGTGTGTGTGTGTGTGTGTGTGTGTGTGTGTGTGTGTGTGTGTGTGTGTGAGTGTTCAAGAGTAGCTAGTTGCCTAGAACCCTGATCCGGGGTAAGAAATGTTTAATGGTTACGTTTAGGACTGCGGGTGGGATAATCTGGTCCTAGATCTGTAGGGTTCTGACTTCAATCACGTGTCCGTCGTTGATCCCTTCTTGTCACCAGAATTATGACAAAAGACTACCAAAAATTGTGCTTGCAACATTTATCTTTTAGTATCAAATGAAGATACATGTGTTTATTTGCTGCTATAACATGCTATAAATGGTGCCATAGTCTATCCAGAGACAGGTTGGACACAACAGGTTTGCAGCTATAGTCGAACACCTGTGGTGAAGTATTACAGTAAGGTAAGAGGAGGTGTTAGATAATCACAGCACTCATTACCCCCACAGCCTCTACTACATATTTAACCATTATCTCAATGTGAGTTTCAGATACTCTACCACTATGATGACTGTCTGTCAGTGACAAAGGGAATATGTGAATATTGCTTTTAAACAATCTGCTTCTGGTATCCTGACAGGAAAGAGACTATTAAGCTGTTCGCTGCTGAAGTCTTGTTAAAATTCTCTTCTCATTTCTTGGAGCTGAGTCAACATTAACTGTAACCAGATCCAGATGTGTGTGTGACTGTGTGTATGCCTCTGCATCATACAGTTGTATTATATATGATTTGTATAATTGTATATATTCTTGTGTGTCTTGCAGTTGCAGCAGCTACTCTTCCTAGGGTCCACATAAAATGTACAAATACATGACGAAGTACAGAACAGTTACAGACAAGAACAACATAAGATATGACATTCAACTCAAAATTAAAATTAAAATAAGAGTTATATATTGTAAAGACACCACGTGACAACAAAATACTATTTACACACTTCATATACACAGTGGGGCAAAAAAGTATTTAGTCAGCCACCAATTGTGCAACTTCTCCCACTTAAAAAGATGAGAGAGGCCTGTAATTTTCATCATAGGTACCCTTCAACTATGACAGACAAAATGAGAAGAAAAAAAACTAGAAAATCACATTGTAGGATTTTTAATGAATTTATTTGCAAATTATGGTGGAAAATAAGTATTTGGTCACCTACAAACAAGCAAGATTTCTGTCTCTCACAGACCTGTAACTTCTTCTTTAAGAGGCTCCTCTGTCCTCCACTCGTTACCTGTATTAATGGCACCTGTTTGAACTTGTTGTCAGTATAAAAGACACCTGTCCACAACCTCAAACAGTCACACTCTAAACTCCACTATGGCCAAGACCAAAGAGCTGTCAAAGGACACCAGAAACAAAATTGTAGACCTGCACCAGGCTGGGAAGACTGAATCTGCAATAGGTAAGCAGCTTGGTTTGAAGAAATCAACTGTGGGAGCAAATATTAGGAAATGGAAGACATACAAGACCACTGATAATCTCCCTCGATCTGGGGCTCCACGCAAGATCTCACCCCGTGGGGTCAAAATGATCACAAGAACGGCGAGCAAAAATCCCAGAACCACATGAGGGGACCTAGTGAATGACCTGCAGAGAGCTGGGACCAAAGTAACAAAGCCTACCATCAGTAACACACTACGCCGCCAGGGACTCAAATCCTGCAGTGCCAGACGTGTCCCCCTGCTTAAGCCAGTACATGTCCAGGCCCGTCTGAAGTTTGCTAGAGAGCATTTGGATGATCCAGAAGAAGATTGGGAGAATGTCATATGGTCAGATGAAACCAAAATAGAACTTTTTGGTAAAAACTCAACTCGTCGTGTTTGGAGGACAAAGAATGCTGAGTTGCATCCAAAGAACACCATACCTACTGTGAAGCATGGGGGTGGAAACATCATGCTTTGGGGCTGTTTTTCTGCAAAGGGACCAGGACGACTGATCCGTGTAAAGGAAAGAATGAATGGGGCCATGTATCGTGAGATTTGAGTGAACCTCCTTCCATCAGCAAGGGTATTGAAGATGAAACGTGGCTGGGTCTTTCAGCATGACAATGATCCCAAACACACCGCCCGGGCAACGAAGGAGTGGCTTCGTAAGAAGCATTTCAAGGTCCTGGAGTGGCCTAGCCAGTCTCCAGATTTCAACCCCATAGAAAATCTTTGGAGGGAGTTGAAAGTCTGTGTTGCCCAGCAACAGCCCCAAAACATCACTGCTCTAGAGGAGATCTGCATGGAGGAATGGGCCAAAATACCAGCAACCGTGTGTGAAAACCTTGTGAAGACTTATAGAAAACGTTTGACCTCTGTCATTGCCAACAAAGGGTATATAATAACAAAGTATTGAGATAAACTTTTGTTATTGACCAAATACTTATTTTCCACCATAATTTGCAAATAAATTCATAAAAAATCCTACAATGTGATTTTCAGGATTTTTTTCCTCATTTTGTCTGTCATAGTTGAAGTGTACCTATGATGAAAATTACAGGCCTCTCTCATCTTTTTAAGTGGGAGAACTTGCACAATTGGTGGCTGACTAAATACTTTTTTGCCCCACTTTACGTATTCATATTCTCATATACAGTACAGTTAAATTAGATCTTTAGAAAGAGGAGAGGTGCTGTGATAAAATATATTTTTTTGTCTGTTTTTTAAAGATAAACTTGCTTTTTGCCTGAGTAACCTCTGGTGGCAGAGCATTCCACGATGATATGGCTCATTACATAACTGAGTGATGCATATATATCAATGATGTCGCTCTTGCGCGGGTGATTCCCTGATCCACCTCTACGCAGACGACACCATTCTGTATACCTCTGGCCCTTCTTTGGACACTGTGTTAACTAACCCCCAAACGAGCTTCGATGCCATACAACACTCCTTCCGTGGCCTCCAACTACTCTTAAACGCTAGTAAAACCAAATGCATGCTTTTCAACTGTTCGCTGCCCGCACCCGCCCACCCGACTAAACCTGGACGGTTCTGACCTAGAATATGTGGACAACTACAAATACCTAGGTGTCTGGTTAGACTGTAAACTCTCCCTCCAATCTCCAATCCAAAATCAAATCTAGAATCGGCTTTCTATTTCGCAACAAAGCCTCCTTCACTCATGCCGCCAAACTTACCCTAGTAAAACTGACTATCCTACCGATCCTTGACTTCAGCAATGTCATCTACAAAATAGCTTCCAATACTCTACTCAGAAAACTGGTTGCAGTCTATCACAGTGCCATCCGTTTTGTTACCAAAGCCCCTTATACCACCCACCACTGCGACCTGTATGCTCTAGTCGGCTGGCCCTCGCTACATATTCGTCGCCAGACCCACTGGCTCCAGGTCATCTATAAGTCTATGCTAGGTAAAGCTCCGCCTTATCTCAGCTCACTGGTCACGATAACAACACCCACCCGTAGCACACGCTCCAGCAGGTATATCTCACGGGTCATCCCCAAAGCCAACACCTGCTTTGGCTGCCTTTCCTTCCAGTTCTCTGCTGCCAGTGACTGGAACGAATTGCAAAAATCGCTGAAGCTGGAAACTTATATTTCCCTCACCAACTTTAAACATCAGCTGTCTGAGCAGCTAAATAATCGCTGCAGCTGTACATAGTCCATCTGTAAATAGCCCACCCAATCTACCTACCTCATCTCCGTATTGTTTTAAATGTACTTTTCTGCTCTTTTGCACACCAGTATCTCTACTTGCACATCCTCATCTGCTCATGTATCACTCCAGTGTTAATCTGCTAAATTGTAATTACTTCGCTGCTATGGCCTATTTATTTCCTACCTCCTCACGCCATTTGCACACACTGTATATAGACGTTCTTTTTTTCCATTGTGTTATTGACTGTACGCTTCTTTATTCCATGTAACTCTGTGTTGTTGTTTTTGTCTCACTGCTTTGCTTAATCTTGGCCAGGTCGCAGTTGTAAATGAGAACTTGTTCTCAACTAGCTTACCTGGTTAAATAAAGGTGAAATATATATATATATATTTTAAATGCATTAAATCTGTTTTTGGTTTGTGTACTGTGAAGAAATCAATAGTGGTGTGTCTGGTGGGTTATGTACAGTGCCTTCAGAAAGTATTCACACCCCTTGACTTTTTCCACATTTTGTTGTGTTACAGCTTTAAGTTAAAATGTATTAAATTTAGATATTTTGGTCACTGGCCTACATACCCCATAATGTCAAAGCGGAATTATGTTTTTTGAAATGTTAACAAATTACAAAAAATTGAAAAGCTGAAATGTCTTGAGTCAATAAGTATTTAACCCCTAAATGACTGAGTGAAAAGAAGGAAGCCTATACTGAATAAAAAATATTCCAAAACATGCATCCTGTTTGCAACAAGGCATTAAAATAATGCTGAAAAAAAGTGGGGTTGCTTACTAAGAAGACAGTGAATGTTTCTGATTAGCCGAGTTACAGTTTTGACTTAAATCTACTTGAAAATCTATGGCAAGATCTGAAAATGGTTGTCTAGCAATGATCAACAACCAATTTGACAGACCTTGAAGAATTTTGAAAATAATAATGGGCAAATGTTGCACAATCAAGGTGTGGAAAGCTCTTAGAGACTTAACCAGAAATAGTTACAGCTTTAATCACTGCCAAAAGGCATGCTGCTTTGTTTTGAGCCAGCTGCAGCTTTGCTAGGTCTTTCTTTGCTGCACCTGATCATATTACCGGACAGTAATCAAAATGGGACAAGATCAGAGCCTGAACAACTAATACAGTTGATCTTAATGACAAAAATGCAGAACATATTTTTATTAAAGACATGTCTCTCCCCATCTTGACAACAACGTTGACTTGACCATGATAACTGACCATCCAATGTTACTCCTAGGAGTTCAGCATTTTCAACTTATTTAATGGTCACACCATTTATGCACAACTCCAGTGGAGATTTAGGTGTAAGAGAATGCTTTGAAACAAACACAATGTTTTTGGTTTTAGATATATTTAAGACCAGTTTATTGTTAATGACCAATTCTGACTGTACCTCCTTGCTAAGAGTCTCAGTGAGCTCACTGGCTGTAGGTGCTGATCTGTAGAGTGTGTAATCATCAGCATACATAGTCATTTTACCTTCTTAAAAGACAAGTGGCAAATCATTTGTAAAAATAGAGAAGTAACGGCCCAAGTTAACTACCTTGAGGGGCACCGCACTGTACTGTACAAACAACATCTTCATTCCACTGATCCTCAACACTGGGGCCCCACAAGGGTGTGTTCTCAGCCCCCTCCTGTACTCCCTGTTCACCCACGACTGCGTGGCCATGCACACCTCCAACTCAATCATCAAGTTTGCAGACGACACAACAGTGGTAGGCTTGATTACCAACAACGACGAGACGGCCTGCAGGGAGGAGGTGAGAGCCCTCAATGTCAGCAAAACAAAAGAGATGATCATGGACTTCAGTAAACAACAAAGGGAGCACCCCCCTATCCACATCGACGGGACAGCAGTGAAGAAGCTGGAAAGTTCCTTGGTGTACATATCACCGACAAACTGAAATGGTCCATGCACACAGACAGTGTGGCGAAGAAGGCACACCTCAGGAGGCTGAAAAAATGTGGCTTGTCACCGAAAACTCTCACTAACTTTTACAGGTGCACAATCGAGAGCATCCTGTCAGACTGTATCACCGCCTGGTACGGCAACTGCACCGCCCACAACTGCAGGGCTCTCCAGAGGGTGGTGCGGTCTGCACAACGCATCACCGGGGGCAAACTACCTGCCCCCAGGACACCTACAACACCCGATGTAACAGGACGGCAAAAAAAGATAATCAAGGACAACAACCACCCGAGCCACTACCTGTTAACCCTGCTTCCATCCAGAAGGCGAGGTCAGTACAGGTGCATCAAAGCTGGGACAGAGAGATTGAAAAACAGCTTCTATCTCAAGGCCATCAGATTGTTAAACAGCCATCACTAGCACAGAGAGGCGGCTTTAATAAATGCTTTAATAAATGGAACACTAGTCACTTTAATAATGCCACTCTGCGCATATATAATTTAAGGCGCTCCAAAATATTTTTCCATTGTTGTTTTATGTAATTTATCTTGTTTTAGTCATATAATTTATTCTTATTTTTGTTAAGTTTAGTCACAAAATGTTACATTTTTTGTTTCATTTATTTTCACCATAAAATGTTTCAATTTTTTATTGATCCAGGGGTCTCTAAAGTTTCTCACAGTTAGTTTCTTAACAGGTGCATATTTGTAAACAATTGGCAAGAATACTTTTACAAATACTCCAAGTGCTGCATCTGGATTCTCCTCCTCATACACATTAGACCAACATGCATTTTTTACAGCTTCAACAAAAGAATCCTGAGAAAACATTTTGTATGATCTCTTATAAATGACTTTAGGCCCTGCCATTCGTACTTTTGCTTTCCTTGTTATTGCCACAATGTTGTGGTCGCTACAGCCAACTGATACTGCTTTGGAGCAAAGCTTTGCAGCATTAGTAAAGATACAGTATGATCAGTACAAGTGGATGTCACAGATCCAACACTATTGGTATACAATCTACTGTAGTTGGTTGAGAGATAACCTGAGTTGTGTTACAGACATTAGTCACACTAAGAAGCTTCCTCTTGATAGGACAACTAGATGATAACTAGTCAATGTTCAGGTCACCAATAAAACAAATGTCTCTATTAGCATCAGAGATCATCCTTGAGATGTTTCTGCAACTTGATTGGAGTCCACCTGTGGTAAATTCAATTGAGTGCACATGATTTGGAAAGTCACACACTTGTCTATATAAGGTCCCACAGTTGATAGTGCATGTCAGAGCAAAAACCAAGCCATGAGGTCGAAGGAATTGTCCATTGAGCTCCGAGACAGGATTGTGTCGAGGCACAGATCTGGGGAAGGGTACCCAGCAACTTCTGAAGCATTGAAGGTCTCCAAGAACACAGTGGCCTCCATCATTCTTAAATGAAAGAAGGTTGGGATCATCAAGACTCTTCGTAGAGCTTGAGCAAAGTGAGCAATCGGGGGAGATGGGCCTTGGTCAGGGAGGTGACCAAGAACCCGATGGTAACTCTGACAAAGCGTACCTCTGTGGAGATGGGAGAACCTTCTAGGACAACCATCTCTGCAACACTCCACCAATCAGGCCTTTATGGTAGAGTTGCCAGACGGAAGCCACTCCTCAATAAAAGGCACATAACAGCCTGCTTGGAGTGTGCCAAAAGGCACCTAAAGGACTCTCACACCATGACAAACAAGATTATCTGATGAAACCAAGATTGAACTCTTTGGCCTGAATTCCAAGCGTCACGTCTGGAGGAAACCTGGCACCATCCCTATGGTGAAGCATGGTGGTGGCAGCATCATGCTGTAGGGATGATATTCAGTGGCAGGGAAAGGGAGACTAGTCAGAATCAAGGGAAAGTTAAACAGAGCAAAGTACAGAGAGATCCTTGATGAAAACCTGCTCCAGAGAGCTCAGGACCTCAGACTGGAGCAAAGGTTCACCTTCCAACAGGACAACGACCCTAAGCACACATCCAAGACAACGCAGGAGTGGCTTTGGGACAAGTCTCTGAATGTCCTTGAGTGGCCCAACCAGAGCTCAGACTTGAACCCGATCGAACATCTCTGGAGAGACCTGAAAATAGCTGTGCGGCAGCGCTACCAATCCAATCTGACAGAGCTTGAGAGGATCTGCAGAGAAGAATGGGAGAAACTCTCCAAATACAGGTGTGTCAAGCTTGAAGCATCATACCCAAGACTCAAGGCTGTAATTGCTGCCAATGGTGATTCAAAAAAGTACTGAGTAAAGGGTCTGAATACTTACGTAAATGTGATATTTCATTTTTATTTATACAGTTGCAAAAATGTCTAAAATCCTGTGTTTGCTTTGTCAGTATGGGCTATTGTGTGTAGATGAGGGGAAAAATAACAATTTAATCCATTTTAGAACACGGCTGTAACCTAACAAATGTGTAAAAGGTCAAGGGGTCTGAACACTTTCCAAAGGAACTATGTTCTCCAGATACAGACAGTTTGCACTTGGTAGCCTATAGCAGAACCCTAAAAGACGAGGCTTCAGATGAGGCAGGTGAACCTGCAACCACAGCACTTCTACTTCATTTGTCATGAAATCCTCTCTGAGGTTTACAGGAATTTGGCTCTGAATATACAGTATACAGCAACACATCCCCCGTAGACATTCCTGTCTTTTCTATAGATGGAATATCCTTGTATTCCTACTGGGGTATCAAAGGTGCTGTCCAACTGAGTTTCAGAAATGGCTAATACATTAAGATTATCTAAGATTAGTAAATTACTAATCTAATTTTTTGAGGCTACATACAGTCGGACGTTTACATACACCTTAGCCAAATACATTTAAACTCCTTTTTTCACAATTCCTGACATTTTATCCTAGTAAAAATTCCCTATCTTAGGTCAGTTAGGATCCCCACTTTATTTTAAGTATGTGAAATATCAGAATAATAGTAGAGAGAAATATTTATTTTATCTTTTATTTATTTCATCACATTCCCAGTCGGTCAGAAGTTTACATACACTCAATTAGTATTTGGTAGAATTGCCTTTAATAAATTGTTTAACTTGGGTCAAACGTTTCGGGTAGCCTTCCACAAGCTTCCCACAATAAATTGGGTGAATTTTGGCCCATTCCTCCTGACAGAGCTGGTGTAACTGAGTCAGGTTTGTAGGCCTCCTTGCTCACAAACACTTTTTCAGTTCTACCCACAAATTTTCTATAGGATTGAGGTCAGGGCTTTGTGATAGCCACTCCAA
The DNA here is from genome assembly GCF_029448725.1 of Salvelinus fontinalis. NCBI lineage: Eukaryota > Metazoa > Chordata > Actinopteri > Salmoniformes > Salmonidae > Salvelinus > Salvelinus fontinalis. Next base: position 62,970,383 of record NC_074665.1, on the reverse strand, counting down.
TACCTTCAATTTGTTGTTTAAGCCATTTTTCCCCAACTTTAAAAGTATGCTTGGGGTCATTGTCCATTTGGAAGACCTATTTGCGACCAAGCATTAACTTCCTGACTGATGTCTTGAGATATTGCTTCAATATATCCACATAATATTCCTCCCTCATGATGCCATCTATTTTGTGAAGTGCACCAGTCCCTCCTGCAGCAAAACACCCCCACAACATGATGCTGCCACCCTCGTGCTTCACGGTTGGGATGGTGTTCTTGGCTTGCAAGCCTCCCCCTTTTCCCTCCAAACATAACGGTGGTCATTATGGCCAGTTCTATTCATATTTCATCAGACCAGAATACATTTCTCCAAAAAGTACAATCTTTGTCCCCATGTGCAGTTGCAAACCGTAGTCTGCTTTTTTACGGTGGTTTTGAAGCAGTGGCTTCTTCCTTGCTGAGCGGCCTGTCAGTTTATGTCGAAATAGGACTTGTTTTACTGTGGATATAGATACTTTTGGACATGTTTCCTCCAGCATCTTCACAAGGTCCTTTGTTGTTCTGGGATTGATTTGCACTTTTCGCACCAAAGTACGTTCATCTCTAGGAGACAGAATGCGTCTCCTTCCTGAGTGGTATGGCGGCTACGTGATCCCATTCTGTTTATACTTGCCTACTATTGTTTGTATAGATAAACGTGGTACCTTCAGGCATTTGGAAATTGCTCCCAAGGATGAACCAGACTTGTGGAGGTCTACAATTTTTTTGGGGGGGTCTTGGCTGATTTCTTTTGATTTTCCCATGATGTCCAGCAAAGAGGCACTGAGTTGGAAGGTAGGCCTTGAAATACAGCCACAGGTACACCTCCAATTGACTCAAATTATGTCAATTAGCCTATCAGAAGCTTCTAAAGCCATGACATCTTTTTCTGGAATTTTCCAAGCTGTTTAAAGGCAGTCAACTTAGTGTATGTAAACTTCTGACCCACTGGAATTGTGATACAGTGAATTATAAGTGAAATAATCTGTATCTAAACAATTGTTGGAAAAATTACTTGTGTCATGCACAAAGTAGATGTCCTAACCGACTTGCCAAAACTATAGTTTGTTAAAACTTCTTTGTGATAGGGGGCAGCATTTTCACTTTTGGATGAATAGCGTTCCCGGAGTGACCTGCCTCCTACTCTGTCCCAGATGCTAATATATGCATATTATTGTTACTATTGGATACAAAACACTCTGAAGTTTCTAAAACTGTTTGAATGATGTCTGTGAGTATAACATAACTCATATGGCAGGCAAAAACCTGAGATGAAATCCAAACAGGAAGTGAGAATTCTGAGGCTGGTCGATTTTCAACTCATCGCCTATTCAAATCCAAGTAAGATATGGATCTGTTTGCACTTCCTACGCCTTCCACTAGATGTCAACAGTCTGTAGAACATTGACTGAAGCCTCTACTGTGATGTGGGGCTGGATGGGAGGTGTTTCAGTCAGTGGTCTGGCAGAGTGCCAGGTCTTGGTCACGCGCATTCCAAATGATATCGCCTTGCGTTCCATTACTTCTGTAGACAGAAAGGAATTCTCCGGTTGGAACGTTATTTAATATTTATGATAACAACATCCTGAAGATTGATTCTCTACTTAGTTTGACAAGTTTATTCGACCTGTAATATAACTTTTTGAAGTTTTCGTCCGACGTTCGCCTGGATCTGCTCGAGCGTTTGGACATGTGTACTAAACATGCTAGCAAAAGTAGCTACTTGGACATAAGTAATGGACATTATCGAACAAAACAACGATTTATTGTGGAACTAGGATTCCTGGGAGTGCATTCTGTTGAAGATCATCAAAGGTAAGGGAACATTTATGATGTAATTTCGTATTTCTGTTGACTCCAACATGGCGGAGAAATGTTGTTATATCTGACCGCCGTCTCAGGTTATTGCATGGTGTGCTTTTTCCGTAAAGTTTTTTTTAAATATGACACAGTGGTTGCATTAAGAACAAGTGTATCTTTAATTCTATGTAAAACATGTATCTTTCATCAAAGTGTATGATGAGTATTTCTGTTATTAGATGTGGCTCTCTGCAATTTCTCCGGATATTTTGGAGGCATTTCTGTACATGGCGCCAATGTAAACTAAGATTTTGGGTTATAAATATGCACATTATCGAACAAAACATTAATGTATTGTGTAACATGATGTCCTATGAATGTCATCTGATGAAGATCATCAAAGGTTAGTGATTAATTTTATCTCTATTTCTGCTTTTTGTGACTCCTATCTTTGGCTGGGAAAATGGCTGTTTTTCTGTGGCTATGTACTGACCTAACATAATTGTTTGGTGTGCTTTCGCCGTAAATCGTTTTTGAAATCAGACATATTGGCTGGATTAACAACATGTGTAGCTTTAATTTGGTGTCTTTCATGTGTGATTTCATGAAAGATTGATTTTTATAGTAATATATTTGAATTTGGTGCGCAGCATTTTTTCTGGCTTTTGGCCAAGTGGGACATTAGCATCCCACATATCCCAGAGAAGTTAACAAGTAATTTGTGGAGTGGTTGAAAAAACTCCAACCTAAGTGTATGTAAACTTCTGACTTCAACTGTATATTTATATGAGTAATAATGACAAATAAGGAATGAATGGATTTTGGAGCAGATTATGTTTAGCAGATGCTAGTAGACAAGCTTTATTAATCCCAACGAGCAATTTCGCTTTGCAGCTGTCAAAATACAAGAGAGCAACAATTAGATATAAAGTACATTGAATACAAGACTAAAATTACTTTAAAAATACTACGAATTTATGATACTGCTTTTACCATAATCTAAAAGTATAATACATTCCCAACACTGATTGCATCATCTAAAATACAGCATACGTGTGATTTACACCGAAGTGTGTGTGTGTACAGTATCAGCTGTACTTTTATATTCAACCACTGTCAGATCAGTGGATCAGTGAGTGAATGTAGCTTTTGACTCGTACTGTACATTGGATGACAGCACAATCATTTGGGCTTGGGCTCATTAAATGTCATTAATGTAGGGCTCATAAATGTAGGCTATTTAACATGTGGCTCAGGTAGCATCAGGTTTGCATTTTCATGCTGATCAGAGCGCAAATCAAATCCAGACATATTTATATGCTTTATAATGCTTTTGAATGACACATCCGGCTTTGGTGGGAAATATCGGGTCATAAGTGATTTATTCCCGGGATGGAACATTTGTAAAATACCGGGAAAATATTCAACCCTAACAGCAACTATAGAAATGTTTATATTCGTCAATTCTCTCCATCTATTTTCCTATTAATAAAATGTGTTTTTTGTACACCCAGTTATATTGCCAAACCAAAGTAGCTGATGAAAGGTAGTTAGCAAGGTAGATTGCATCATATATACAAGCCTTTCTCTCTCTCTCTTCATACCTTTACACAGCCCCAGCTCAATCCTAATGGAGAGCTAACCAATCCGGAGAATAGAGGGGAGTGATAGGTTGCTTTCTACAGCCCAATAAAGGTATCTGGACTCCAGCAGCACCCCGTGGATGACAGAGGTTGTAGATTCCTTCCACCATTCAGGATTGCGGAAAAAACAAGGGTTTAATTGGGTTTTCCCAAAATGTTAAATCCCCTCCATCAACAACTCCCCCCTGGAATGGTCTGTCCCATGGGTTCACCACATGATGTGAGTGTGTGTTTTCTCTTAGCCATATATAGGACCATGTGTGGATAGTCCAGGAGTTCTGTTGGATAGACAGACAGGCAATTGGCTGCACGGCTGCAACCCTCACTCTTTCTACCTTCTCGAGCAGGAATATAAAGCTCTCACCAGATCCATTTGGCTGCTGTTGAAGGAAACAGAGGAACTGTTTTTGAGTGGTTCTGAGCACCTGCCTGTGTCAAAATGAATGACACTCTGCTGGATGATGAGTCCTTCATGTTCACTTCGGAGTCTGTCGGAGAAGGACATCCAGGTGAGTCTTCTCCTGGCTCCATTTTACTTGCTCTTTACATGCTCTTTACCAGTACTCACAATTTTTTCTAGCCGTGGCCCCACAGTTATAGCAACATGCTCAATGAGAACCTACATCTGTGCCTGTCAGATGAAGTGTGAATAGTTACTCAATGTTGATAATGCACATTATATATTTGTTACATGGCTACAGTTTGACACAATCATTGTGCAAGTGTATATAGCCCTAAAATTCAAATCTGTATATCATAGCCAGTTCCAGTAGTTTTTTCATACTTCCCCTTTAATCAGGGACTGATTTAGACGGGTGCAATTAAATATCAGGAAGGACAGAAAAAACAGCAGTAGTTTGGACCTCGTGTCAGACTCATTCCATGGAGGGCCGAGTGTCTGAGGGTTTTCGCTCCACCCTTGTACTTGATTCATGAATTAAAGTCACTAATTAGTAAGGGACTCCCCTCACCTGGTTGTCTAGGTCTTAATTTAAAGGAACAAACTAAAACCTAAGACACTTGGCCCTCTGTGGAATGAGTTTGACACCCCTGTCGTAGCGTAGATCTGAATACCCCTGGTATATGGTATGAGATATAAAAGATGGAAAATAAAATAAAATTAGACAGAATTGAACTAAATGTCTATATTTGCTCAAAAACTGATTGCCGTACTGATGTAGAAACACAGCATAATGGTGCTCTATAACACAAAGATCGTATCTAGTCAGCCATTATAAGACCCTGGAGGTAGTTAATCTGTCTGTGCTCCTGGCAGACACATTTACACATTTACTATGAGAGCATATGGATGGTATTCCAGACTACCCCCATGGCTCTCTCTTTTTCTCACTCTGTCTCTCGCTTTCCCTCTCTCTCTGTCTCTCTCTCTCTCTCTCTCTCTCTCTCCCTGATGGGGGATATTGAGTAGAGAGGTCTGGTGTAGAGTTGCATTGCTGAGAGAAAGGGAGAGAGAGAGTGACGTATGCTCCCACAGTGCACTATTGCCAGCACGCAAACACATTCACACAAACAGTCTGATGTTGCATCACCCACCAATACAAGCACAGCGGTGGGTCGATAGTGACACACAGTACATTGCACACACTGTTCCACAGAAATCAGTGAGTCAATTAAGTTTGATAAGTTGTGGTGTGTGTGTGTGTGTTTGGGGTGGGGGGGGGGGGGGGGGGGGGGTACAATGTTGCAGTTTAATTTGGCTCTTATTTTAACATGTTCATTCTGCTAAAGCAACCAATGGTCTGATGTCCCGTATACTCCGCCCCCTAAAACCATGTTAACTCCAACCGCGTCCAATCAAAAATGCTAAAACCTATTCTGCCCTCTTTGGGCTAGATTAACCAAACCATGCTGACCCTGTGTGTGAGAATATCTACAGAAACATAAACAGTCATACAAAGATGCTGATTGTGAAAGGTATGAAAAGTTATCGTACTATTGCAATAAGCTAACTACGCAAGACTATTAGAGCCAAGTGAAGAGACAAAAAATGGGATGTGGTACTTAGAGGACTTTTTTATGCATGATAGTACTTTAAAAAAGTGTCAATATTTTGAGAATAATATTGCAATAATTCAAGAATAAACAATGAAGCAGGGGTTTTACGCAAAGGTGTCTGTGGGAGGGTTAATATAGGTAACCACACAGACTTGGATGAAATACCTCCTCTGAGTCTGTGTGGTTCCTCCTTCTGAAGATAATCTGTGGCACAACTTCTTCCAGGTCCTAATAGGCCTACTTATAATAATATGGTTATTATGTGCTAAAAGAGATAGGATTTCCTTGTTACTAAAGCCAATTCTAAAGTATAGTTTCACTAGGTCATCTAACTTCATGCATTTCAATGGTGGCGCACACAGCAACAGGGAGCCAGGGCGAAAAAAAAGTATCCAAGTATCACCACCCATCGCCGTTTTTTCTCTCTTCACTCGGCCCTAATACTCTTCTGTAGTTAACAGTATGTAACAGGATAGTGTATTGGTATTTCTATAAATAATGGTTCCAATGTGTGAAATTGTGATACACATTTGGGATACACAATTCTAAATGGTTTGAAACAAAACAAAAACGATTTTTGTGCAGTTCCACATGTGTACTTATGGGAATAATGCCAAATTGGCCCATAAGTCCACCTAACAACAACACAGGCCTAGGACTGCAGTTGAAGTCGGACGTTTACATACACCTTAGCCAAATACATTTAAACTCAGTTTTTCACAAGTCAGAAGTTTACAGACACTCAATTAGTATTTGGTGCATTGCCTTTAAATTGTTTAACTTGGGTCAAACTTTTCGGGTAGCCTTCCACAAGCTTCCCACAATAAGTTGGGTGAATTTTGGCCCATTCCTCCTGACAGAGCTGGTGTAACTGAGTCAAGTTTGTAGGCCTCCTTGCTCGCACACACATTTTCAGTTCTGCCCACAAATTTTCTATGGGATTGAGGTCAGGGCTTTGTGATGGCCACTCCAATACCTTGACTTTGTTGTCCTTAAGCCATTTTTCCCCAACTTTGAAAGTATGCTTGGGGTCATTGTCCATTTGGAAGACCCATTTGCGACCAAGCTTTAACTTCCTGACTGATGTCTTGAGATGTTGCTTCAATATATCCACATAATTTTCCTCCTCATGATGCCATCTATTTGTTAAGTGCACCAGTCCCTCCTGCAGCAAAGCACCCCCACAACATGATGCTGCCACCCCCGTGCTTCACGGTTGGGATGGTGTTCTTCGGCTTACAAGAATCCCCCTTTTTCCGCCAAACATATTGATGGTCATTATGGCCAAAAAGTTATAGTTTTGTTTCATCAGACCAGAGGACATTTCTCCAAAATGTATGATCTTTGTCTCCATGTGCAGTTGCAAACCGTCGTCTGGCTTTTTTATGGCAGTTTGGAGCAGTAGCTTCTCCTGTTTCCTCCAGCATCTTCACAAGGTCCTTTGCTGTTGTTCTGGTATTGATTTGCACTTTTCGCACCAAAGTACGTTCATCTCTAGGAGACAGAACGAGTCTCCTTCCTGAGCGGTATGATGGCTGCGTGGCCCCATGGTGTTTATACTTGCGTACTATTGTTTGAACAGATGAACGTGGTACCTTCAGGCATTTGGAATTTGCTCCCAAGGATGAACCAGACTTGTGGAGGTCTACAATTTCTTTTCTGAGGTCTTGGCTGATTTCTTTTGATTTTCCCATGATGCCAATCAAAGAGGCACTGAGTTTGAAGGTAGACCTTGAAATACAGCCACAGGTACACTTCCAATTGACTCAAATTATGTCAATTAGCCTATCAGAAGCTTCTAAAGCCATGACATCATTTTCTGGAATTTTCTAAGCTGTTTAAAGGCACGGTCAACTTAGTGTATGTAAGCTTCTGACCCACTGGAATTGTGATTAAGTGAATTATAAGTGAAATAATCTGTCTGTAAACAATTGTTGGAAAAATGTATTGTGTCATGCACAAAATACATGTTCTAACCAACTTGCCAAAACTATAGTTTGTTAACAAGAAATTTGTGGAGTGGTTTAAAAACAAGTTTTAATTACTCCAACCTAAGTGTATGTAAACTTCCGACTTCAAATGTAAGTATATTTTAAACCACATACTTTTAGACTTTTACTGAAGTAGTATTTTACTGGGTGACTTTCACTTTTACTTGATGTGTTTTCTATTAAGGTATCTTTACTTTTACTCAAGTAAGACAATTGAGTACTTTTCCCACCACTGCTCTTTTGTTGCTGAGAAAATGCAAACCTGTAGTGTAAAAAAAAGACCAAAAAAATGGTGAGTTTAAAAAGGCTTCTAAAGTTCTAATCCGCATAATAATTCACATTTCCTGTTGGTGCAGGATTATTTTGCTGCTGTAGCAAACTGGCTCAAATTTAGATCCTACATCTGTATGTAGCCTTTGCACCAGGGCTTGAAATACAGTGGTAAACTTCAGCTCCAGATTAAGATTATTAATGTGCGATAATGATGACTTTGGGCATTTGCATCTGTATTGCATAGTTTTGCATGCCAGGCCTAGGATACAGTGCCTTCAGAAAGTATTCCTACCCCTTGACTTATTCCACATTTTGTTGTTTTGCAGCCTGAATTTAAAACAAATCTCACCCATCTACACACAATACCGACAAAGTGACAAAGTTTTTAGAAATGTTTGCAAATGTATTGAAAATAAATACAGAAATATCTCATTTACATAAGTAATCACACCCCTGAGTGAAAACATGTTAGAATCACCTTTGGCAGCGGTTACTGCTGTGAGTCTTTCTGGGTAAGTCTCAAAGAGCTTTGCACACCTGGATTCTTATTTTCAAAATGTTTCAAACTCTGTCAAATTGGTTGTTGATAAATGCTAGACAACCATTTTCAGGTCTTGCCATAGATTTTCAAACAGATTTAAGTAAAAACTATAACTCAGCCACTCAGGAGCATTCACTGTCTTCTTGGTAAGCAACTCCAGTGTATATTTGGACTTGTGTTTTAGGTTATTGTCTTGCTGAAAGGTGAATTCATCTCCCAGTGTCTGGTGGAAAGCAGACTGAACCAGGTTTTCCACTAGGATTTTGCCTGTGCATAGCTTAATTCCATGTATTTTTTACCCTGAAAACCCCTCAGTCTTTAATGATTACAAGCCTACCCATAACATGATGCAGCCACCAGTATGCTTGAAAATATGGAGAGTGGTACTTAGTAATGTGTTGCATTGGATTTGCACAAAACATAACACTTTGTAATCAGGACAAAAGGTTAACAGTATTTCACTTTTCATGAAACCTAATTTTGACCAGTTACTAACCTAACCACAGATCAAGCAAACTTAATCTAATAATTGTATCAAAATTTATTTGTCACATGCTTCGTAAACAGCAGGTGTAGACTAACAGTGAAATGCTTACTTACGGCCCTTCCCAGCAATGCAGAGAGAAAAATTATAGAAAAATAATAACACAAGGAATAAATACACAATGAGTAATGATAACTTGTACCAGTACCGAGTCGATGTGTAGGATTACGAATTAATTGAGGTAGATATAGGTAGGGGTAAAGTGACTTGGCAACAGAATAGACAATAGGCAGTAGCGGCAGCGTATGTGATGAGTCAAAAGTGCAAAAGGGGACTAAACGTTATGAATTTAACGTTCAAATCCTGTTGCTGCAGCATTATGTTTCTGTGACAATACAGGTCAAATTAAGATCCTACATCTGTACATTCCTACAGGTCTATTTGACTGTGTGGGGTGGGGTGTGGAAAACAGTTGTGAAAAATACTGCTCTTTTGTACTTTGGGATTATCCCCCAAAAAAGGAATGTGACACTTTTTAAAGATTTCACGAGTTCAATGGGTACAATCCTGTTCATGGGGATATTATTAATTCGCATCACGCTCAAATACACTTTGTTTCGGTGTTTCTTGATTCAAGCCATGTGCCGGGTGGTGGGCATCACTCCAACGACTCATTCATTTTTTTGTGTCTACTTTATATCCTTTGTTCTTTTCATTTATTATTGTCCTCTTTCTGTCCTTTTCCAGACAAGATATGTGACCAGATCAGTGATGCTGTCCTGGATGCTCACCTGAAACAGGACCCAGATGCCAAGGTTGCCTGTGGTGAGTTAGAGGGGACACATTTACAGGAAACACACAGAATAACAGGGTCATGGTGAGTGAGGGGACACATTTAAGTGAAACACATAGACCAACAAAGCGAAATGTCCCAAAAGCATTTCATCATGCATTCCTTCTGTTCTGTCTAAAGCTAGCACTTCTTTCTGTTTTGTTTGAACTCAAACCCTTTGATTTAGTCTTACATAACTTCTTAATTTCCAAGAAAAAACTCAAAGAAATAAGCTTATTAGAACAGTTGGGACACACAACACATAAGAAACCCACTGACCCCATATTGGGATATTGACCTAATGTACATTCTACACTTATCTATGTCCACTATGAACTCAAAATTATTTGTTGTTGTTGTTGTTGATTTTATCCCAAGATAGAGGTCTAAAAGTTCAAAATACCTTACCAATCAATTTCACAACACTTGAGCCATACTTACATAGAATACCACTTATCTAAAGATAAGTGTCATTGGTTGTTATTACACAGTTATAAAGTGTTAATGGTTGTCTTCACCCTGTGTAGAGACAGTGTGCAAGACTGGCATGGTGCTGCTGTGTGGAGAGATCACGTCCCGGGCCAATGTAGACTACCAGAAGGTTGTCAGAGACACTATCAAACACATCGGCTACGACAACTCAGACAAAGGTGAGAAACAGGTTTCTGTTGTACTCAAACCAGTTTTTTCTACTGAACAAAAATATAAATGCAGCATGTAAAGTGTTGGTCCCATGTATTATGAACTGAAATAAAAGATCCCCGAAATGTTCCGTACACATAAAAAGCTTATTTCTCTCAAATGTTGTACACACATTTCTTTACATCCCTGTTAGTGAGCATTTCTTCTTTGCCAAAATAATCCATCCACCTGACAGGTGTGGCATATCAAGAAGCTGATTAAACAGCATGATCAGTACTGTTCATTGCTCTACTCTTCACCTGAAAAAGGACCCAGATGCCAAGGTTGCCTGTGGTGAGTTAGAGGGGGACACATTTAAAGGAAACACACAGGGTCATGGTGAGTGAGGGGACACATTTAAGTGAAATAGGATTAGAACAGTTGGGACACACAACACATTAGAAACCCACTGACCCCATATTGGGATATTGACCTAATGACACAAGTGTTCTCTTCTCTACCAACGTTGTTTTAGACAATTCGGCAGTACGTCCAACCGGCCTCACAACCACAGACCATGTGTAACCATGCCAGTCCAGGACCTCCACATCCAGCTTCTTCACTTGCAGGATCGTCTGAGACAAGCCACCCGGACAGCTGAGGAAACTGTGGGTTTACATACCCAAAGAATTCGGTTTTGCAGAAACTGTCTCAGGGAAGCTCATGTGCGTGCTCACCAGTTTCTTGACCAGACTGCAGTTTGGCGTCGTAACCAATTTAAGTGGGCAAATGCTCACCTTCGATGACCACTGGCACGCTGGAGAAGTGTGCTCTTTGCTGATTTCAACTGTACCGGGCAGATGGCAGATGGCAGACGGCGTGTATGGCGTTGTGTGGACGAGCGGTTTGCTGATGTCAACGTTGTGAACAGAGTGCCCCGTGGTGTTGGTGGGGTTATCGTATGGGCAGGCATGAGCTATGGACAACGAACACAATTGCATTTTATCGATGGCAATTTGAATGCACAGAGAGACCGTGACGAGATCCTGAGGCCCATTGTCGTGCCATTCATCCACCGCCATCACCCCATGTCGCAATGATCTGTGCACAATTCCTGGAAGCCGAAAATGTCCTAGTTCTGCCATGGCCTGCATACTCACCAGACATGTCACCCATTGAGCCTGTTTGGGATGCTCTGGAATAATGTGTACGACAGCGTGTTCCAGTTCCCACCATTATCCAGCAACTTCGCACAGCCATTGAAGAGGAGTGGGATAACATTCCACAGGCCACAATCAACAGCCTGATCAATTCTATTCCGAAGGAGATGTCGCGCTGCATGAGGCAAATGGTGGTCACACCAGATACTGACAGGTTTTCTGATCCACAACCTTACCTTTTTTAAGGTATCTGTGACCAACAGATGCATATCTGTATTCCCAGTCATATGAAATCCATAGATTCGGGCCTAATGAATCTTTCAATTGACTGATTTCCTTATATGAACATTAACTCAGTAAAATCTTTGAAATTGTTGCATGTTGCATTTATATTTTTTGGTGAGTGTACATACTATAGTGTAGATTGCATAATGTAGAAAATCAGAAACATACTAGAGGAGTAATCATGACCCTCTGTCTCTTTCCTCCCTCTTTTTTCTTCCTCTCTCCGCCCTCTCTCTCTTTCTGTCTCTACCTTTCTCCCTCCTCTCTCTCTCCCCAGGTTTTGACTATAAGACGTGCAATGTGTTGGTGGCTCTGGAGCAGCAGAGTCCAGACATCGCTCAAGGTGTCCACATCGACAGGAAAGAGGAGGATATGGGAGCTGGAGACCAGGGTCTGATGTTTGGCTATGCTACAGACGAGACAGAGGAGTGCATGCCTCTCACCATCGTCTTGGCTCACAAACTGAATTCCAAGATGGCCGAACTCAGACGCAACGGAACCATCCCCTGGCTCCGCCCAGACTCTAAAACACAGGTGAGACTGAGAGAATTACCAATGAACTCTCTCTCTCTCCCTCTTTCTCTCTCTGGGGGAGATATACAGTTGAAGTCGGAAGTTTACATACACCTTAGCCAAATACATTTAAACTCAGTTTTTCACAATTCCTGACATTTAATCACAGCAAAAATTCCCTGTCTTAGGACAGTTAGGATCACCACTTTATTTTAAGAATGTGAAATGGCAGAATAATATTAGAGGGAATGATTTATTTCAGCTTTTATTTATTTCATCACATTCCCAGTGGGTCAGAAGTTTACATACACTCAATTAGTATTTGGTGCATTGCCTTTAAATTGTTCAACTTGGGTCAAACGTTTCGGGTAGCCTTCCACAAGCTTCCCACAATAAGTTGGGTGAATTTTGGCCCATTCCTCCTGACAGAGCTGGTGTAACTGAGTCAGGTTTGTAGGCCTCCTTGCTCGCGCACGCTTTTTCAGTTCTGCCCACAAATTTTCTATTGGATTGAGGTCAGGGCTTTGTGATGGCCACTCCAATACCTTGAATTTGTTGTTTAAGCCATTTTTCCACAACTTTGGAAGTATGCTTGGGGTCATTGTCCATTTGGAAGACCCATTTGCAACCAAGCTTTAACTTCCTGACTGATGTTGCTTCAATATATCCACATAATTTGTGGCCTGCTGGAGGTCATTTTGCAGGGCTCTGGCAGTGCTCCTCCTTGCACAAAGGCGGAGGTAGCGGTCCTGCTGCTGGGTTGTTGCCCTCCTACGGCCTCCTCCATGTCTCCTGATGTACTGGCCTGTCTCCTGGTAGCGCCTCCATGCTCTGGACACTATGCTGACAGACACAGCAAACCTTCTTGCCACAGCTCGCATTGATGTGCCATCCTGGATGAGCTGCACTACCTGAGCCACTTGTGTGGGTTGTAGACTCTGTCTCATGCTACCACTAGAGTGAAAGCACCGCCAGCATTCAAAAGTGACCAAAACATCAGCCAGGAAGCATAGGAACTGAGAAGTGGTCTGTTGTCACCACCTGCAGAACCACTCCTTTATTGGGGGTGTCTTGCTAATTGCCTATAATTTCCACCTTTTGTCTATTCCATTTGCACAACAGCATGTGGAATTTATTGTCAATCAGTGTTGCTTCCTAAGTGAACAGTTTGATTTCACAGAAGTGTGATTGACTTGGAGTTACTTTGTGTTGTTTAAGTGTTCCCTTTATTTTTTTGAGCAGTGTATATTACTCTTACAGAATTACGATGTGGGCGAGGATATTGGAAATGTAATCAAAGCCTACTGGATGAATACTTGTGTTTAACTAGAACAGAAGAATGTATAACTGGCTTTTCTGATATAACATATGTATAGCAGATCCCCTTATTGTATATGGGACTCTTTTAAATGTGCCTTTAGAGGCCATGAAATTCAGTACTCATCTATAAAACAAAAGCAATTTAGTTCAAAAGAGTCCATATTAACAAAAGAAATTGAAGGACCAACGGTACAGATAGATAGCAATTAAAACTATCCCATAGAGGCACAAAATAAGTTAGAGGAAAAACAAAAAAAAATGGAGGAATTTATTCAAGAAAGATCCAGTGTAATATATTATAAAAAATAGAGCGAACTGGAGGGAATATGGGGAAAAATGCACCAAATTATTTTTAAATCTTCAACATAGAAATGCTACCACAAAAATGTCTTCAAACTTGTTACAAATTATGGAGTCGTTCATGATTCACCGTACAATATTTTGAAAGAGGAGGTAAAGTACTTTAAGAATATGTTTTCGTTTCAGTCTCCTCCATCTCCACTAACCGAAGCTAATTGAATGGATTTTTTTCCTAATAATAATGTAAAATTAACATCTGTACAGAAAGACTCATGTGAAGGCCAAATTACAGAGGAGGAACTTCTTGATGCAATTAAAGCCTTTAAATCCGGGAAAACTCCAGGGCTGGATGGCATACCAGTGGAAGTATACCAGACTTATTTTATATACTAAGAGGTCCATCATTAGCATGTTTTAAACACTCCTATATACACGGTAGATTATCGGACACGCAACAAGTTCTGATTTCATTATTACTGAAACAGGATCCAAGTGGTATAAATAAAGATCCAGTCCATTAAAAAAATTGGAGGCCTCTTACACTGTGATGCAAAAATTCTAGCAAAATGCATAGCGCATAGAATTAAAAAGGTATTGTTGAATATTATTCATCCTAATCAGACAAGTTTTTTACATGGACGATACATTGGAGATAATATATGGCAAGTACTGGAAACAATAGAACACTGTGAAAAATCTGGGAAACCAGGCCTGGTATTCATAGCTGACTTCGAAAAGGCTTTAGATAAAGTACTACTGGAATTTGTATATAAATGCCTGGAATATTTCAATTTTGGAGAATCTCTTATAAAATGGCTTAAAGTTATGTATAGTAACCCTATGTGTAAAATAGTAAATAAATGGCTACTTCTCAGAAAGTTTTAAACTGTCCAGAGGAATAAAACGAGGTTGTCCACTATGGGCATATCTATTTATTATTGCCTTTGAAGTGTTAGCTGTTAAAATCAGATCCAACAACAATATCAAAGGGTTAGAAACTCAGCACTTCAAAACAAAGGTGTCATTATACTTTCTTTAGGTGGTGGTGCTAACCTTTTGTTACTCAGAAATTGCATCCTGAAAATGTATACTAATCTGCTGCAGACTTTTATAAGATTGCAAAATTAAAGGAATTGGTTACAAATGTTTTCAATTAAATCCACAATTTGGATCCCTTCACCGCCTCATAGCGAATCTAGATACTTATTTAACCTCTCTGGATTACAACCAAATTATGATTACGTATTGGATCATAAAAAAATACTACTTTTACATTATCATGTAGTTTACCAATAAAATGTTCTGATGCTGATGTGGATATACTCGGTATACTTATCCCGAAAGAAAGAAATGATCTCACTCCTATAAATGTTAATAGAAAGTTAGCAAAAATAGATAAGATCTTGCTACCATGGAAAGGAAAATACCTGTCTATTTGTGGAAAAATCACCATGATTAACTCTTTAGTCATATCCCAGTTTACCTATTTGCTTATGGTCTTGCCTACACCCAGCAACCTGTTTTTTAAAATTATATAAGCAAAAAATATTCCATTTTATTTGGAATGGAAGGCCAGCAAAAATTAAAAGGGCCTATTTATATGATGAATATGAATTCTGAGGGCAAAGAATATTAAATATTAAAGCATTAGACCTCTCATTAAATGCGTGAGTTATACAAAAGTTATACTTAAATCCGAACTGGTTCTCTAGCAAATTAGTAAGAATGTCTTACCCCTTGTTGAATATTTTTTTTCCTTTATTCAGATTACAACCTCTCACTTTTGGTTATTTGAAAATGAAATCTCCAAAATATTTCTATTTTTAAAACAAGCCATAGAAAGTTGGTTGCAATTTGAGTTTTATCCACCAGAAAAGACAGAAAAAAGAATACAACAAATATTGTGGTTAAATTAAATATACTAATTGATTTAAAAAATTACCAAAAATTTTAATAAATAAAATAAATAAAAAAGGTATCATCTTGGTAAATTATATCATAAACAGGACTGGTAGAGTTATGTCACACATGCAGCTAACAAAAATATATGGAAATGTCTGCTCTACCCAAAATTAGAATCAACTAATTGCAGCATTACTGCAAACATGGAAGAGACAAGTGGAAGGGGGTAAAAGTAAGGAACTTGTCTGTCAGCCCTGCATTAAAGACCAAAATTGGTTAAAGAAAATTTGATAAATAAAAATCGTATACCAGTTCCAATTAAGGACCAAAAAAAAGACAGCTGTGCCATATAGATTGCAAAAGTGTTGGGAAGAGATTTGATGTACTGATTCCATGGCACATGGTTAATGAACTGATATGCAAAATGATCCCGGGTTCAAAACTTATCATTTTTAAATTAAAATTATTATACAAATGTATTGTTCCAATAGAATGATATATACTGTATGTGGGGGATACAACCTTCCCAGCTCTGCAGATTTTGCTGTGAAGAGACAGAGGCATCAGATAATTTTTTTTGGTACTGTCCAGATGTAGCTTGTATTTGGTCACATGTCCAGGAATGGCTGAAGAATGTCAACATTTACCTGGAGCTAACTCTGCAGATAGCACTACTGGGTGATTTGAAAAGTCATAGCCAATCGATCAATAATATTATAACACTTTTAGCAAAAAAATGTATATTTAATTTATAATCTGTAGAAACTATGAGAGTTCAGAACTTTTGTGAAACATCACAGCACAGTTGAAAAATATATGGCAAATAGAAATCCAATATGGATGGTGTCAAGAGATAGATGGGAGTGGTTGAATGGAGCTGAAGGGTGGGACTAATAACAACAAGTTAACTCATGTAAAATATACTTTGTCCGTAAAATGTATATAGGTTCAGAACTTTTGTGAAACAGCACAGTTAAAAATATATGGCAAATAGAAATCAAAGTGGATCGACATCAGAAATAGATGAGAAAGGTTGAGTGTATAGTATGTATCAGCTGGAAGTTGAAGCCTAAGTGTTGTTGTTTCATTAGTTTACACCAATTAGGGGAGGGGTGGTAGGGTTAGTCAGAAAATAATAAAGGAAAATATATATTTTTTAAGTATATGTATATACACTAACGTTCAAAAGTTTGTGGTCACTTAGAAATGTCCTTGTTTTTGAAAGAAAAGTATATTTTTGGTCCATTAAAATAACATCAAATTGATCAGAAATACAGTGTAGACATTGTTAATGTTGTAAATGACTATTGTAGCTGGACAAGGCAGATTTTTTTATGGAATATATACATAGGCGTACAGAGACCCATTATCAGCAACAATCACTCCTGTGTTCCAATGGCACATTGTGTTAGCTAATCCAAGTTTATCATTTTAAAAGGCTAATTGATCATTAGAAAATCATTTTGCAATTATGTTAGCACAGCTGAAAACTGTTGTTCTGATTAAAGATACAATAAAACTGGCTTTCTTTAAACTAGTTGAGTAACTGGAGCATCAGTATTTGTGAGTTCAATTAAAGGCTCAAAATGGCCAGAAACAAAGAACTTTCTTCTGAAACTCGTCAGTCTATTCTAGTTCTGAGAAATGAAGGCTATTCCATGCGAGAAATTGCCAAGAAACTGAAGATCTCGTACCATGCTGGGTACAACTCCCTTCACAGAACAGCACAAACTGTCTCTAACCAGAATAGAAAGAGGAGTGGGAGGCCCCGGTGCACAACTGAGCAAGAGGACAAGTACTGTACATTAGAGTGTCTAGTTTAAGTAACAGACGCCTCACAAGTCCTCAACTGGCAGCTTCATTAAATAGTACCCACATTGAAGAGCCTTCGGGCCTTCGGTCCAACTCATCCCAAACCATCTCAATTGTGTTGAGGTCGGGTGATTGTGGAGGCCAGGTCATCTGATGCAGCCCTCCATCACCCTCCTTTTTGGTCAAATAGCACTTACACTGCCTGGCCGTGTGTTGGGTCATTGTCCTGTTGAAAAACAATTGATAGTCCCACTAAACACAAACCAGATGGGATGTCGTATCGCTGCAGAACGCTGTGGTAGCCATGCTGGTTAAGTGTGCCTTGAATTCTAAATAAATCACAGATAGTGTCACCAGCAAAGCACCCCTCACCATCACACCACACATGCGGAGATCATCCGTTCACCTACTCTGCGTCTCACAAAGACACGGAGGTTGGAACCAAAAATCTCAAATTTGGACTCATCAGACCAAAGGACAGATTTCCACAGGACAGATTTCCACCGGTCTAATGTCCATTGCTCATGTTTCTTGGCCCAAGCAAGTCTCTTCTTCTTGTTGGTGTCCTTTAGTCGTGGTTTCTCTGCAGCAATTCGACCATGAAGGCCTGATTCACGCAGTCTCCTCTGAACAGTTGATGTTGAGATGTGTTTGTTACTTGAACTCTGAAGCATTTATTTGGGCTGCAATTTCTGAGTCTGGTAACTCTAATGAACTTTTAACAAGGCACACCTGTTATTAAAATGCAATCCAGGTGACTACCTCATGAAGCTGGTTGAGAGAATGCCAAGAGTGTGCAAAGCTGTCATCAAGGCAAAGGGTTGCTACTTTGACGAATCTCAAAAATAAAATATATTTGAATTTGTTTAACACTTTTTTGGTTACTACATGATTCCATATGTGTTATTTCATAGTTGTGATGTCTTCAAAAAAAAAAATTACAAATAAAGGAAACCCTGGATTGAGTAGGTGTGTCCAGATTTTTGACTGGTACTGTATATGTATGTGTATTTATATGTATGTATATGTATACTGTATATATTGGAAATTATGCAGACAATGGCATTGATGGAGGCTACAATCTCTGCAATATTAAAGCTAATCTACCCCATAAAAAAATATAAAAAACATGTAGCAGAACAAATATGATAACATATCTCATCTCACCCCCCCCCTCCCTCTCATCGCTATCTCCTTTTCTTCAACAGGTGACGGTACACTATGAGCAGGAGAACGGGGCAGTGATCCCTATAAGGGTCCACACCGTGGTCATCTCTGTTCAACATAACGACTTCATCGGCCTGGAGGAACAGAAGAAGGTGCTCAAGGAGACGGTATGTACTCAGGACCTGCCAGGTATGTACGGTATGTACTCAGGACCTGCCAGCACTGGCAGCACTTGAATTTGGGGCGTCATTTTGGAAATTGGCTACCGCCCTCTGGCGCTCCTGATCCCCAGCCACCAGCTAATAGTCATTGCTGCATCTCAGCCACCCACCCCCTTCCCGCTTCTCCCGAAGTTCACTCTCCCTATCCTTGGTAGCTATGGTTATATGTGTGTTTTTAGGGGATTATCCAATTGTGAAACATTAATAAAAATGAATCTGCCAATTAAACTATTGTATTGTTTTTTATGTTTGTGTGTGATGAAGATGATTGGTAGCCTAACCTAGCCTGTTAATGTTAGCTAGCTACTAGCGGAAATCATTTCAGCTGAAGTAAGCTATAGAGATTTGCAACCAAATTTTCTACCATGTCTAAGAGACAATAACCATCAGGAAGTGAATATATATTTTAAAAAACTGATAAGAAAAGAGGCACAATCTCTAAACCAAAGAGATGAAACCAAGAGCTGACATTGATCAGCATGCAACAATGTCCATCAGCCGGTGTGGAGAACGATAAGCCGCCAAGGACAGGCCGTTAATTCGCAGAGACGGACGAGCCTCCGTTCACTGGTTCTAGCAGCCAAGAGGACGAACCGGAGGAGTCCGAGCCATCTACTTCCACTGATGATGACAGCTCTCTGGGTAGACAAGAACAGGTGGTCGCACCAGGCCTAGCCACATCTCCAAACAATGCCGGCAGAGACCTTACTATCTGGGACCCGGACTCAGATTAGTTGCTCCACATCCCCGATGACAGTGGTGCTGCTGCTACTAAATCCGACTCCCAGGCAAAAAACATAAAAGATCCCGGTGAGTGGCCCAAATATATGAATGGATCTTTACGGGATATGTTAGTGCAGGCTGGGCCACATCAGAATAAGGAGGGGAATTTCCCAAGAGATTTTCGGTGGCCCAATACAATAGGAGAATGGCAAACGGGCAGAGAGTGGAGAGACCATGGCTTGTTTATTCCAAGCAAAACAATAAAGCCTTCTGTTTTTGCTGCAAACTTCTTTCACACTAGTGCAAATCTGCGCTGATCAGGGATGGAACCAGGGACTGGAAGAATCTGTGCCACCGCCTCAGCTCACAGGAGTCGCATGACCGCCTAGATAGTTTCCAGAGGTGGAAGAAGCTGGAGATCAGGCTGGTGTCTAAACAGACTCTCGATGCCCAAGCCCAACGGGCTATTGACGGAGAGACTCTCCATTGGCAGCAGGTATAGCAGAGGCTCATAGCCCTGATACGCGTAATGGCCACCCAGAACATTGTGCTTGGTGGGACCTCTGACAGGCTGAACGAGCCAAATAATGGGAACTTTCTGAAGTTTGTGGAAATGCTGGGTGTCTTAAACACAATTCGTTAAGGCTGGGTCATTGACAGAAAGCTTGTTTTACACTGCTCCAGCAAAACGAGGCCCACCATGCATTTATGAAAGCACTTGTTTCCAAAGCTCAAACGATCTCACTCTTTTTACAGTTCTACAGGAATTTTAAATGATGGGTAATATATGTTAAATATAAGTGTTATTTTTATTGTAACAATTGTGGGGTCCTACCATGTGTGATAATAGGTGTCATATTATTAATCAGAAACTATGTTTGATTGCAACATTGTAACTCTCTGATGCAGGGGTTAAACTACATTTCCTTTCTGCCCGGTAATGGACCTCCTATTTGTGTACGCGCGCACCAACTATTTTTATGGGCCTAATTATAGAATTACATATAGAATTGGAGCCTATTTCGTCCTATTCAAAAACGTGGTAGGCTTACCTGTTTGACAAACACAATTATGCTATCCATAGAAGTCGGTATAGCCAAATCCTCCAATACTGTCGCATGCACTCCTAAAATACCTCCGTGTCTGGTAAGGGCTTGGTGTGTTTGGGTGTTAGGGCTCAAATTGAGTGAGGGTATCCCATACCCTTTGTTAAAGAAAAGGGAAAAAGGATACCTACTGGTACTGCAGGTATAAATACATAAGATGTAACGGTTGTCGTTGGTGAAAGGAGAGGACCAAAGCGCAGCGTGGTTAGTGTTCATCTTATTTAATAATAATCCAAAACTGAACACTTCAAATTACAAAACAACAAAGTGAAAACCGAAACAGTTCTGTCTGGTGCAGACACACAAAGACTGAAAACAACCCACGAAACCCAACAGAAAACAGGCTACCTAAATATGGTTCCCAATCAGGGACAACAATTGACAGCTGCATCTGATTGAGAACCATATCAGGCCAAACACAGAAATAGAAAATCATAGAAAAACTAACATAGACAACCCACCCAACTCACGCCCTGACCATACTAAAACAAAAGACAAAACAAAGGAACTAAGGTCAGAACGTGATATAAGAAGAATCCAGATTATATAAAGCATTCTATAACAATGCTTAACTCCATGATTCCTTATGGTAGAAACAAGCTTTAAATAACCCAAAAAGACGTGACTCCAATGCATATGGGGATATATTGATTCCTCTTGACATTTTGAAGTTGAGCTGCAGCCTATAATATTCAAGGAGACAAACAAATTGACTTTGCTGTTCTGTCCCTATTAATTGAGCTTTTCACTCTCTGAAAAGAGAATGTCAGTGCGTTAACTACTTTGTTCAGGGGTAGAATGACAGATTTGTACCGTGTCAGCTCGGTGGATTCAATCTTGCAACCTTTCAGTTACTAGTCCAACACTCTAACCACTAGGCTACCTGCCACTAGCTACCTACCTGCCACAATGGAGGAGTAGAGGCTAAGTTTTTCTGCGTTAGAGCGTCTGTCTGGGTGGAAAGGTAACTTTTGAAAGATTAAAATATTTGCAAACAGCGTTGCATACAAGACACTCTGGTTTGACATTAGAGAAATATGGTGAGAATGCCTATTTCTCTCTCCATTCTTACCTGAAACTTCTATTTCCATTATCCTCGTTTCTTTTGAGACTTTTCAGCCCAACATTTTATTTTGATTGCAAGATGTTTTTCCCCAATCAACACACACAGAAATCTACAAAACAAATGTAATAGACATTGGTGATTTTATCAATGTAATGACATTGAACTGATTATATAGCCTAATTGTTGTTTAATTTGTAGTATAGGACTATGAATTGGGCTGTTAATGTTCCTCCAACTTTTAGCTGACAAAGAAATTGGCCCAAGGCCAAACCTATTGCCAACCCCTGCTGTACATTGTCTAGCGGGGGATGGGAGGTCAGCGGCAGGTTTTTGTCTCGCCTAGGGCGGCAGAATGTTCAGGGCCAGCCCTGTGCATGCTAGATGATACGGCTAGGAATTTAATTGAAATTACAATTCAAGTATTTTTTCTAAACTTGGCCAAAGTATCTGTATGCGTGGCTCTGGTGGTGGATGCAATGTAAAGCACTTTGATGTGTATTGAAAGGCTCCATAAAAATGTGCTATATTATTCCCTCCTATCAGGTGATCAAGGCAGTGGTTCCAGCTAAGTATCTGGATGATAAGACCATCTACCATCTGCAGCCCAGTGGACGCTTCGTCATCGGAGGACCCCAGGTGAATGTCATAACCTAAATGGGTGCAATCACACATGTAAATAGACACAATTTCACTCACCTCACCTACACACACACACACAAACACACAACTCATTCTTTAAAGACCAAAGGATATTATGCAAGATAAACCTCAAAACAAACACAATATCAACTCCTACTATCTTCTTCCTCTGCCAGGGTGATGCTGGAGTGACGGGTAGGAAGATCATCGTTGATACGTACGGAGGCTGGGGGGCCCACGGTGGTGGAGCTTTCTCTGGTAAAGACTTCTCCAAGGTGGACCGCTCGGCTGCCTATGCTGCCCGCTGGGTGGCCAAGTCCCTGGTCACGGCCAAACTGTGCAGGAGGGTGCTGGTTCAGGTGAGGTCTTATCATGCTTCTCCTGGTTTTCGTAGTTCTACTCCACAATAAAATAGCAACCAAATACATCAGTTCTCCTGACAGAGCTGACATCAGCTAATGACTTTTGACTTTATATTGTCATGATTGTCAATACCGCTGTAGGTTTTATCAGTGTCTCAAAATGTTGACATGAGCATTGAGGGCATTATGTCTGTGTGACTGTAGGTATCCTACGCCATCGGAGTGGCCCACCCTCTGTCCATCTCCGTGTTCACCTACGGCTCATCACAGAAGTCTGAGAGAGAGCTGCTGCATATCGTCAACAAGAACTTTGACCTACGACCTGGTGTCATCGTCAGGTAAACACCTCACCTCTAAAGTCACACCATCTTGTCGTCATCAAAGGAAAACTGTTGTTTGTAATACATAGATAATCTCACACAACAGTAAATTAACCAGAGGTCTATATCAGGCTTAAGGTACATTTTTGTCCATATTATTATCTCAATTAAAGAACCCATCTCGAGAGCTGCAAACCCCTCTAAAGTTGTAAGTCATGCTTATCATGTCATTGAGAGATTTGTGTGGACATTTACGTTACACAAGCAGTGGTAGTGTACATTTGTGTATCAAATGGTGTTACAGGTGTGTCTTTCCCACCTCTGATGTGTGTTTTATCACTCGCTGCACAGGGAGCTGAACCTGAAGAGGCCAATCTACCAGAACACAGCGTGCTACGGCCACTTTGGCCGGAGTGAATTCACCTGGGAAGTCCCTAAAGAGCTCACCTACTAAACATCCCCTCCTGGTGGTCAAATATATAACAAGCTTATGTGGAGATAGAAAACAGGCCCCCTCTACAGGCTACAACCACAAATGGTTCTGCTTTTTCATTGGCTAGTGTTGAGGTTAAAGGGATACTTTGGGATTTTGGCAACGAGGCCCTTTATCTACTTCCACAGAGTCAGATGAACTTGATTATGCTAGCAGATCCCCATAGACTTCCAGTCATTGCGCTAACACTAGTTATCATTCGCTTGTGAAACTACCTCTAACTTCCTTCATACTGGACACAGTTATGTAAAAATGGTAGAGGTAGTTTCACGAGCGAAAGCTAACTAGCGTTAGCGCAATGACTGAAAGTCTATGGGGATCTGCTAGCATAATCAAGTTCATCTGACTCTGGGGAAGTAGATGGATGGCCTCATTGCCAAAATCCCGAAGCATTTCTTTACGTTTTATGGTTTGGAGTTATGATTAGGGTAAAAGGTAAGGTTTGGGCTAGTGCTGATCAATCATTAATGTTGTTGCAGCCCATAGAGTGGGATTTGTTTGTTTATTCTTCTTGTCATCTCTCTTCTCACTCACTCCCTCCCTCTCTCTCTCAAACAAAACCAAATCAAATCAAATGTATTTATAAAGCCCTTCTTACATCAGCTGATATTTTAAAGTGCTGTACAGAAACCCAGCCTAAAACCCCAAACAGCAAGCAATGCAGGTGTAGAAGCACGGTGGCTAGGAAAAACTCCCAAAACTCCTTTCTTGGGAGTTTTTCCTAGCCACCGTGCTTCTACACCTGCATTGCTTGCTGTTTGGGGTTTTAGGCTGGGTTTCTGTACAGCACTTTGAGATATCAGCTGATGTACGAAGGGCTATATAAATACATTTGATTTGATTTAGAAAGGCCAAAACCTAGGAAGAAACCTAGAGGAACCAGGGTATAAGGGGTGGCCAGTCCTCTTCTGGCTGTGCCGGGTGGAGATTATAACAGAACATGGCCAAGATGTTCAAATGTTCATAAATGACCAGCAGGGTCAAATAATAATAATCACAGTAGTTGTCGAGGGTGCAATAAGTCAGCACCTCAGGAGTAAATGTCAGTTGGCTTTTCATAGCCAATCATTAAGAGTATCTCTACCGCTCCTGCTGTCTCTAGAGAGTTGAAAACAGCAGGTCTGGGACAGGTAGCATGTCCGGTGAACAGGTCAGGGTTCCATAGCCGCAGGCAGAACAGTTGAAACTGGAGCAGCAGCACGGCCAGGTGGACTGGGGACAGCAAGGAGTCACCTTGCCAACCATGTAATAATCAATAAGGTTATATATTGAAAAAAATCTAAACTGTGAATATACTGTATAGCAATATATCCCCTCCACTCTGTCCATATCACTTCAAGATGGTGCTATAAATCCTGTATTTGTATTCATCCATAATCTAAGGGGAATATGTATCTGCAGGTTCAATCAACAACTTTCAATCAACCAAAGTATTTTTTATCTTTTATCAGTAGGGTCTTTCAATCCCATCTAATATTAGGAGGGAGATCACCCTCTAACTTGGGTTTCGACCATGGTTACAACTATTTTCTTTGCACTGTATCAAACTGGTTTACATTATATGTAGCTCTGTAAAGATCAAATCCACATGAAAGTCTTAATTTTGTAATTATCATCGATGCTGCAAGACTTTTTTTTACAGTGCATTACTACTACTACAACAACACAACAGCAGCAACAATGACAGGTGTATAGTCAAATGACACAGGTTTCTTATACCTGGGATGTGTCGGGCGGTATACTGTACCTCTTACCAGTGTGTTACAGTTGACCAAATGTGGCAGTAGAAATAGACTTGCAAAATAAGGCTTCATAACCATTTATAAGGCATCATAATGATGCTTTATAACTGTTTATACAGGCTTATAATGCTTTATGATGCATCTATTAACCCCTGCTCAGTCCTGTTTGATTATGCTATTTGTATCTTCATCTGTAAAGCTGCTGCTGGGATCTATCTCACTGTAAACAATATTAACGGCATTGAATGAATTAACTGTTCTCATCTCAACTCTGTTGGCCGATAGTAGATAAGGTTTGATGTATTTAGTTTTTGACTTGATTGTGAGTTAATTGTTGTGATTATTTGTCTATGAATAGATTATGAATAGATTGCCAAACTGCATGTTGCCAACAGTAGGCATATTATTTTGTGGACCAATGTTTCTACATTTGTACAATTTTACATGCCTAAGATGATGTTGTCAGAATAATAACGTTGAGCTTGCCAGACAAACATGACAGAAGTATTTTAAGTTGTTGACAGAATGTACCTCTTTCCTCAGAGTTTCAAACCACTTGTGTATTTTTTCTTTCATCCATTTTCCCAATTATTTCAAACCATCTCTGGGACATTCACTTTTTTGAAATCAGTGATAAGCTGTTTGTCTGTCTCTCTCTCAGTATAAATGTATTTTGCATAGACTCCTGTCTGTTTACATGATATGTTTTACTCTAAGTTGCTGGGCCCTTTAAGGACATATTAGGGGAATAGTGTATAAAACAAAGTCTTCCAAAACGTTTCAGGATGCTGGTTTTGTCAAACAATAATTAAAGAACCTGAGAAATACCTCCACATAGTTAAAAACCATCCTGTGGTGTTTCATTCTTAGAAACATAAATTAAATTAAACACTTTGGGGGTTCTAGTAGCAGTGTGTGGGTGTTTCTGCCCTTGTTTCTCTTCACCTGCTGAGTCATTGATCATGATGACCCAGGGCTTTAGCCTTGTGATGTGTTCAGCAAACACTGTACTGATTTAGGTTTTATCTCTTCCTAACTGTATCCCAAACCTTGTTGTCCTAAGGAAGTTTGTTCCCCCACCCTCTGTACCTAGAAAATAATTTATGCTATTGTACCCTCTGTACATAGTAGCTGGATAATTCCAGGAAATGCCTTTTGCGTTTAAGTAGGAATTGTGCACAAATATATAATTTTAAAAGCCTGTTATATATACCACATGGAAAATTCAATAAATCAGATTTTTTTATATGGATAAAAACTTGCTAAAGTGCCAAAATTCAGCATTGTGACATGTCCCTCTGTGCGTCCTCTGTGAGGAAGATTTTAACCAACTTAATGTCTCCAAGTCTTCACCATAATTGGTGAAAGGGTTTTCACCTAGTTATTTGTTTGCTATGATAGAAGGTTTTCTGAAGATAATTATTATTATTTTATGTGAATAGTGATTTATGTTAAGGTAACAAAAAAAACAGTTACGTGAACTGGACTCTCGTTTTAATGTGGTGAAACTATTCCTTTTAAAATAATTATTTCTAAAGAAACATTGAACTAATAGTCAAAGCAGTGTAAAAGCAGGTGAGCTGATTCGACTCTTTTTGGCCATTTTCTAGTGTTTTGTGGTGGAAAACTGAGCGGGTCGAGCATAGCACATCAACACTGTTACCCATAGACAGACAGACAGGCAAGACATTGCATTTAATTGCCCCTCCCTGTTGCACACAACAAGCTTCCATTCCCCATGTCGCAACGGGATTTATGGCTGATATAAGATGAAATCATCAACCCTGTTACTTTATTTGGCACTTGATTGGCACCTACTATAGTATCTTTTTTATTTAACCTCTTGAGATGGTAAAACATGTTATGTTAAGTTGAACAAGTGCTCTTCATGGAATAATGTTTCTCACCAAATTACACTACTCAAAATGCACCTAATTGGTGGAATGCTGTTCTACCCTCTGTACCTAGTCGATACTGTATGCTGTTCTTTCTCCCCCCCACCTCCTGCACCCAACTTTACACAAAGTCATAACAGTTGACAGAGAAACCTGAAAATGTAAATAATTGTTGCCAATAAAAATATTTAAAACAGAAAGCTGTGTATAGAGCATTTGTTTGGGTTGTTATGCATGGTGTTTTGGTTTTATCATATCCACAGAGTCCTCGGGGACTTGGTATGCAAAGTGTATATGTACAGTATCGCTATTAAAGTGATTATATTCATGTTGAACATTGATCCCCAAGAAGGACATTTGTAAGAGTTGGGGGACAAGAACACTTTTACAGATTTATTGTAGAACAATTTAAGGCAAATATACAAACAATCTTCCTTCTCTCATTATGACAAACACTTTTCACCATAAAACACATCTTTCTTTGGTTTCATCAAAATAAAGGCACATACAGGTCATCTTTTTGCCTTTCAGTAGAGTTTGGCACTCAGTTATCTGTCTGTAGGTAGGTAAGACCACAATTAAATACAAATGAGGACAACAGCTAGATAGAGGAATGTTCTCTACTCTGTGTGTGTGTGTGTGTGTGTGTGTGTGTGTGTGTGTGTGTGTGTGTACACCCTTGGGTGTACAAATAAAGGTAACCAAACAAATAAAGGTAACCAAACTGTATCGATAATGTCTGGATGAAGCACTTACAATACTGCAACTATTTATATGGTATAATGTTGACCTAGGAAAAAGCATATGTAAAGATATGGTTCTGCATAGAACATAGAACCAATGGAACCATAGCAAGTGACCAATCAGGTCAAATATGGACAGAGCGAATGGCACTAACATTGAAATGTAAAATCAACCCACTGGTCAAAACAAGTTCTAAAACACAATTGAATATATAAAAATATCCCAACATAAACACAATTTATTTTAAAAAGTGAAGAAAAGACAACAGTTTCGTTAAGTCACTGATTGTGGACAGCTGGTGATGCAACAGATTCCTGAGAGGTAAATGTTTGAAGGTAGATCAGTCAATAGAGACAGAACATTGACATGGGTCATATTCATTAAGGCATGCAATGGGAAACATTTGATGTTTCGTAGTTGACAGCAATTCAACATAGCCTATATGTAAGTTATTACTTCTAAACAAAATTACTTTTTGGGTTTCGCATATGCTTACAATTATGTTTTGATTCTAGCTTGAACAGTCGCTAAGATTATATTTGGTTGTGATCTTCGCAAAATAACTATTTTGGATGCAGCAGTTGTTAGCTAGAATGCTAACGCTCATTGACATAGGCGGTAGCAAAAGCAAGCCAAAGAGCCATTTTACTGGTTGAAGTTGAAGTGTTTTTTAAGTATAATCCAGTTGATTTGCGATAATGACACAAACATTATATTAAGCAGGACATTCATACACGCCTTAAATCCAATTATAATCCAAAAGTAGTGTGAAATGCACTTGCTGCCGTTCTATAAGAACACCCGTGTTCTGCCACCAACTTGTGTGTATCTCCTTCATGAGGTAATGTTTGCAAACACAGAAAGGGGTCTATAGAACAGCATAGAGCTCTGTGCAGTAATCTGTGTCTCCACTAGGAGGGGCTAATGGACCACTTTTTCCCTCTTCAAACGCCATTGTCTACTACTGGGTTTCTATTAGATTAACTTCATTGGTCAGTGACTCCATTCAGTCCAATTTGCTCAGATTCACTTTCAGATTCAGATTCACTTTTTGTGATGACTGAGGTGAATGTGAAACACTTGTGAATGGAACTATATGCTCTACATGTCTTTCTGCAATCCACAGACACTGAAGCTAATAAGGCAGCATTGAAACAGTAGAGACGTATAATTGCATTTTAAGATCTCATAGCACAGATCTGAAAGGCAGCTGGATGGTTTGACACAGTGCAGTTAGTCGGGAGAATGGATACGGGTGGTTTATGTCTACATTCTTTGGAAGAAGACCAGCAGCAAGCAGCAGTTCCATCCTGTTCCCTTTAGGCCCCTATGCCATGACAGGCTAAACGGACAGGGGGCAGAACACCAAGAAGATAACCTGGGTAGCGTACTGTTATGTAGCCTAGTTTCAGCATTCAACTCTACATTGTCGCCTTGCAAAACAAAAACTGTTGTTGACTGAAACAGAAACCGATTGAACCCCAGCCTGACAAAAAGAAAAGTAGTGAAATCGGGAGCAGAGAAGTTGTTTCAGTGATAATAGATTCTCGTTTCTGGTCCTCTGTTTTTCAGACTCTGAAACTTTTCTGATTCCTGTGATTTATCTTGATCAGCCCAGACAGAGCTCTGGCTGGTATTAGCTGGTTTACAGTTGGGTTCTTCCAGTCCTCTTCTCCACTCCCAACATCCATACGTTTTGGCTGAACCGTACAGTCAAACATGTAGAAAATAAAAGTGTTTGGGATATTATGTATAAAACACTATTGGAGGTTTGGCTTTTCATATACTCAATTGTCTCGAATAATCATAAGGAAAATATATATTTTTTACAGTCTGCAAAAGTCTGCATTCCAATGTACAGCTTTATAAGGCACAATGTTTAAGTAGCATCAGTAGAAAAATAAGGTAAGACTGGTATCCAGATATTCCCCGGTTTAAAACCACGGTTCATTGACCAGTATACTGTTCACCAGTGAAGCATCCATGTCATCAACACATTCATGGTAGTGAGTCCTCAGTCTTTCGCTACATGTGAAGGGGGTCATTTTAACCATTTGAAATATTCCAAATATTCCACGTGACGTATTGGGAGCTGTGCGACGAGGCCCGGCTCTCATGGTATTGTTGTGTTTTAAAGGATGAATGAAGGCAGGTTCATTGTCTCGTTTGGACTCTAGCACCGAGGGAAACATCAATGTCTGCTCGCTAACAGTCTCTGAAAATAAATGTGTATTTGGCCAATTCAAGAGTTTTTATTTATTGGATTAGGCTCTACATTGCACAGGCCTAGCTCTCCCACGCAGCTCTCTCTTCTCTAATGCGTTTCTCTATTTTTCTCTCAGCCTCACTCCCATGATGTCTCACTCCATCTCTCTTTCTTCCACTCTCTATATAGCCATCTGGTGGCCTGCCCTCCTCTCTTAATCTGAGTTGAGATTACAGTGATGCCATCAGATAGCAACAGGCTGAGACTCAGCGGCCCCAGGATCACTTCCTGTAATGAGTGATGAGGCTCCTTTGGCCGGAAAACAGGGAATGAAGGAAAATAAGATTATGGTTCATTAGTGATGTGCAAATACAAGCAGGGTCTTTGGAAGCTGGGACAGGGCTGGGGACATGGGAACAGTACGAACCCACATCTCTCCCCCATGGTGTCCACACCGCCGGGCCTGGTGGAAATGGTAGAATCCATTCCATCAACGCTGAGTTTATGTGGCATTGGCATAGTCCCCTTCACACCCTGGAATGGGGGTGTTTTGGTGTATTAGCGATGGATACTCAAAAGTCCCTCCACCTACCCCAGATTGATAATGGCACAGGCCAGCTTTCTGGCCTCTCTCCCAGGGACTACAGCATTGACATGCTCTCAGGGGGGTGCGGAATGGGACCTCCTAGGGACTCTGCTTTGTGGTCTCTCCCATTTGGCCCCAGGGCTCCCCCTCTGGCGAGCACCATCACAGTATCTCCTGTGACACCGGCAAACTCGAAGGCAAAGGTTCCGTAGAAGAGCATGATGGTGACGCAGAACACCCACTCAAAGATGGCCGACGCGTGCTGCAGGACGAAGCTCTCCTGGACAAAGAACACGCCACCTAAAGGCAGGAAGGTCAAGGAGCACAACTAACAGACTGACTGATTGACATAAAGACTGACTGCCATGAGAAGAGGATGACCAAGTCCCAAATCAACCCCTAGCCCCTATGCACTACTGGAGATATCCTCCCCATTTCCCTGCTCTCCATCCCTTCGTTCCTTCCCTCCCCCATTCCCCCTCGATTTCAACAACACCTCTCTTTCTCCATCTTCCCTTACGCCTCCCTGATTGTGAAGATAGGTACAGATGTAGGATCTTAATTTGAGCCAGTCGCAACAGGAAACGTGAATTATTATATAATTAATGGACATTTTTGTAGGGGTTGATACATTTTTCATAAGTGAAAATTCTGTCTGAATCAAGTGGAAATGACAAACATCAGATCATTTTTAAGCCTCAAATACACTAAAAGTTTGACATTTTCTGCATTGCAGGACAGGTCTCCTGCAACAGGGTGATCAAATTAAGATCCTACATCTGTAGTAGCCTTTGCTTGTGCGAGCCGGAGCGGCTCATAAGAGTGGGAGTCTATCTCCTGTTCCTGTACTGTGAGACAGCTTGACGTACAAGTACACCAACTGGACAGGATGCTAGTCTATGCAGTGCCTTGGTTGTGAAGACAACACAGATCTTATTGAGTACGGTTCAATATCTTTTGCAGGATACTAAGCACCAACGTGATGAAGGCCAGTAGTGTCATGCCCAGTCGTAGGTGAGCCAGGCTGTATTCTCCCTGAGTCTTGGCCAGCCTGTAGGTTAGAGCTGACTGCAGACACACAAACAGCATACTGGTGGGGAACGCTACCCCTGCACCCACATAGTGGAGGATCTTAGCATTATCCACCTGGGGAGGGAAAGAAAGATGCATTTATTAGTATAGTAGGGATTTTCATTGTCCTCAATGAGCATTGAACAAGTCACATACTGAAAACACTGAACTAGCCACATAGAAACACAATCACGTATGATGCTAGACATCTGTTGAAAAGCCCTCTCTCTGTTCTGGCCTCTAGTTTTGCTGTGTCTCAGTTTGGCCAGAAGGGGGCCGCAGTAGCCAGTCATTGAAATAGTACTGAGTCAGGTAAATAACTCATTGCCGCCCTGCGTTGTCAATGGAGCCTCCTTTTCCTTCTATCCTTTCTTTAAAGTGAAAGAGATACTGTGGAGAAAGGCTGAGAGAAAGAATGAAGGAAAGCATGAGGAGAACCAGAGAGAGAGAGAGAAAAAAACAGGGCAACCAGTGGAGCACAAACAACATTGTAAACACAACAAATATAATTTATCTGTTCACTTATCTTCCCCTACTATTCATACTACAACTATCTGCACCTTGTTAGAAACACTATACATATCTGAAATGTCTTTGCATTCATGAAGGTTTCAAATGGATAATGTTTACTGTTCCTGTTTTATTGTTTCTTCTGACTTGTGGCTATTGTTTATTTTGCTTGCTTTGGCAATGCAAACATAATGTTTCACACGCCAATAAAGCTCCTTTGAATTGAATTGAGAGCGAGAGTAGAGAGAAGAGAGAGTAGAGAGAGACAGAGGTGAGAAAGCGATAGAGATGTGAAGAAAGAGGCCAGCGGTACACTATAACACCTCCTTCTCCCTCCTGATCACGCGCGGAAAGCCGCAAACACACAATACACAAAGTAGCATGTGAGCATGTGACCACACACACACACTCACAGGTCTCAGTGGCACCAGACAGTCTCATGGGACCTGATAACAGAAAAGCACATTCTCTCAAAGTAGTAATGCAGGGTACTGACCAGACCAAGGGGACCAAAACTCAAAGAATGAATGACATGCATTTATGTATCAAGTCGCCTTTAGCAACTAATAGTTAGTTCTCCCAGAACTACTACATTCCATTTGGGCTCCCGAGTGGCGCAGCGGTCTAATGCACTGCATCTCAGTGCTAGAGGCATCACTACAGTCCCTGGTTCGAAACCAGGCTTTATCACATCCATCTGTGATTGGGAGTCCCATAGGGCGGCGCACAATTGGCCCAGTGTCAACAGGTTAGGCCGTCATTGTAAATAAGAATTTGTTCTTAACTGACTTGCCAAGTTATATGAAAATTACTATAATATCTATTTCTAAGTTAGCCTAGCTATTATGAAGTAACACAGGGGACCGACCAGTTATCAGACCAAGGGATTGAGCTACAACAACACCTTTTCTTCACCTCAGTATGAAATGACTGTTTTCTAGGCTCTCCCTCTGCGATTTCATTCATCTCTAAGGCTCTTCCTATAACCAGGGCTCATACACATTTTCACAGACACACTTTTCACCAAATTTCCATGAACAACAATTGGCGGCGTCTCTATGTACGTATAAAATCGACACTGGGAGGCTGCTCTCTGATCCCATGTACCATCTCCTGTCGTTCTGCAAGGCACTTAACCCCCACAAAGTACAAAGATGTTAGACATCTGTATAAAACACGTATGGTCAACCCTCAGCCTGGAGAGCTCCAGTACATGGGTACGCCGGCTTTTGATCAAGCCCTGATGAAACACATCAGAGCCAGTTTAGCAAGGTGCGGTTGAGCAGCTAATATCTAAAACGGGGTTTGTTAGAGGGGGACTGGAATAAAAGCCTGCACACCCATTAGCTCTCCTTGAAGATGGTTGACCACTATTGATGTAAAACATTGCGACCTAATACATTTTATGCCTTTTGAAATAATTCGCTCATTCAATATTTCAAAGATCAAATGGCTATGGTAGTCTACAAATATTTTTATTCTGCTGAAGCAAGCCCACAAATAGTATTTCAGGAAATGTACCCTTTATAGTTAAGTCATTTAAAAAAAATCTTAACTACCTTTGCAGGCTGAATAGTATCTATTGAGTTGCAATGTCCATTTCATTGGATGCCCAACTCAACTGAAAGTATCTACAAAACAAGTTTTGAAGCCACATAATGCAAAAGAAAGGCTACATCTAATCTTTTTTCCTAAAATGAGTGTTTGTGATTCATATGATTCGATTAATCACGATTGAACCGAATCCCAACTAATTCAATTGTGAAGTGAATCGTTCGTTTCGTCAAAAATAATCATTTATATAAATCATATGAATCGTTGAAAAAAAGTAAATCAACTTTGTATGTCCTTATTTGTGAGTTTTGGGAGAAAGTTTTTGGGGACATGATGAAAACATGAATACATGTTAATAATAGCTAAACAGTTAACTAGAGGGTACAAGATATGTTTTGAATTGGCTACATAGTTATTAAGTCCGTTCTTAATCATATTTTATAGGCTAGGCCTACCTACTGCTGCAATGTCGACTGTATCTCATCTATCCTTGAGCAATTGCCCACTCGTCTCACTTGCAGGTGATGTGCATTGACGCGCTAAAGTGTCATTCCGATCATGTCTGATATGTTGATTTTTATTTGACTCATAAAGTATTTTTTTTACTTTGCCTAAATAAATGACATTAACTGAAATTGTTGAATACATTTCCATGACTTTTCCAAAACTTTGGGATTTAATAATTTTCAAAAACTTTTCCAGGGCTGGAAAACAGCATTTTAAAAGTCTGTGATCATATGAACCCTGTATAACTCAAAGACAAATGGCCAGGGAAGACCGCTAAATAACTAGTGTGTTACTGTAACACATAGATAACAGTGTTACAGATAAAGACAGCATGCAGTGCACTCTCTCCTCTCCCCCAACAGCAGTGTACATTAGTTAAATCCTATTGCTTCTGGTCCGACACCTTCCCATTTAGCTGTCACACTCCACTAGAGCTGAAGAAAGGAAAGTACATGAGAGCACACACACGCACACAAACACCAGTAGAGCTGAAGAAAGTACAGCCTTTCTGATAGTCTTTCTAATGTAAACACCATTAGCTAGCCATATGTTCTAATGCTGCCCGCCCCGTACTCACTGTTCTCTCATGTCTCTCTCTCGTTCCCTGCCTGGTAACTAGAATTAGCGAAATGTGTGTGCGTATGTTAATCAGTGATAGTTGTGACATTTAAGATTTGGACAATAATTGTTTTTATGAGCATAGCCTTATTTCTATTACAGCATATTGGATGACGGTCATTCATATTCCATTCACCCAGCTCAATGTAACAGCGATAGGTTTAGGCTACTACATGATTCTCAAATTTTCCCTATACCCATCATGAAGATGCTACAACCTAGCCTATGAATGAACGTTTACAACGCAGGTGTACAGGTCGAGAGATATTTGAGTAATCAAGGTGAAAGACAGTGACACATTCAATACCACCTTGCACATTCTTGCCTGCATCTAGCTGATCTAGGGTGTAATCATTAGTCCAAACAGTTGCAAACGTGTTTCTATTGGACAAATTCAAGTATGTTTATCACCATTTCGTTACCTTTGCTTCACTTTCATAGCAGCCACATACAAACAGCATGATCCCTTTGTTGTATAATTACTTCTCGCATCTACGCGCTCTCCACCTCTCACTTTTCCCCTCCGTTTGTGGACTTCAGTGCACAACACATCAGCTGTCTGTGACGAGGAAATAAAAAAACTTTCCAAACCAAACCTTTATATCATAACCACTAACTGCTACAAACAGCCTACATCGCTGTCACCATATTAGCTAACGTCATAGTCAACATAGCTACTAGAACTAACACGTTAGTAAAAAAGCACCAAGGTGGCTTAGCAGTTCAGACGTATTTTTCCGTGTTGTCGTGTCGTGTCCTGTATATATATATATATTTACACCTTTTCTTCACATATCTTTTATTTATTTTATTATCCAAGAACTCAACTACAAAAGCTTTCCTGCAAAAGCTTTCCTGCAACCCGCTTCACCAATTACAATAAGTACTATTTACCTCAATCTGAAAATCCATCGTGGAAGATAGCCAGGGGCTAATTCAGAAGCTAGCCTGAAAGCTAATCCAGAAGCTACTCCGATAGCTAACCAGAAGCTAATCTGTAGCTGCCCCGAAATTAGCCGGTTTGCTGGCTAGCGTTGGTGTTTCAGCTGCCCACGTTTTTGCGGTCATCAGCTATTCCTCTAGCTCGATAATCTACCGGCACTTTTGTGCAACGCGACTCGGACCGGAGCATTCCGGGACTTTTTTTCTCTCAGTTTCCCCGGATTCCAACCGCAGCCTCTGGACACTTGCACCTTGATTTCGCAGCTAGCTAGCTGCATACCGTGTGACTATTGGCTTACGTCGACCCCGGAGCTAACTCAAATCATGCTGGAGCTAGCCAGCTGAGGAGTTCCATCACCATCCGGACCCGCTTCTTTGTTGCTGCTGCAGATACGGAACCCCACCGGGCCTTCACGACTGACTGCCGACGTTATCTGCCCGAGGGATTTATCCAACCGGCACCTCCGTCCCGGCGTTACCTGAACGCTCATCTGAGGCCCGCTAATCGTTAGCTGTCTTATCGGCTGCTATCTGAACAAAACCCCACTACACGGAACCTACCGACGGAAACGCACGAGGTATCTACAAACAGACCTCCATCCTATGCTGCTACCGATAGCCATATACCCGGCCAGCTGTCTGGATCGCCACGACCCCAACCAACCTCTACTCACTGGACCCTTATTTATCACTCGATTAAGCTTGCCTCTCCTTAATGTAAATATGCCTTGTCCATTGCTGTTCTGGTTAGTGTTTATTGGCTTATTTCACTGTAGAGATTCTAGCCCTGCTCTCTATACCATATCCAACCCTGCAGTTCCACCACCCACATATGCGATGACATCACCTGGTTTCAATGATGTTTCTAGAGACAAGATCTCTCTCATCATCACTCAATACCTAGGTTTACCTCCACTGTATTCACATCCTACCATACCTTTGTCTGTACATTATTCCTTTAAACTATTTTATCGCCCCCAGAAACTTCCTTTTACTCTCTGCTCTGGTAGCTCTAGGCGACCAATTCTCATAGCTTTTAGCCGTACCATTATCCTACTTCTCCTCTGTTCCTCTGGTGATGTAGAGGTGAATCCAGGCCCTGCAGTACCTGGCTCCACTCCTATTCCCCAGGCGCTCTCTTTTGATGACTTCTGTAACCGTAATAGCCTTGGCTTCATGCATGTTAACATTAGGAGCCTCCTCCCTAAGTTTGTTCTGTTCACTGCTTTAGCACACTCTACCAACCCGGATGTTTTAGCCGTGTCTGAATCCTGGCTTAGAAAGACCACCAAAAATTCAGACATTTTTATCCCCAATTACAATATTTTCAGACAAGATAGAACGGCCAAAGGGGGCGGTGTTGCAATCTACTGCAAAGACTGCCTGCAGAGTTCTGTTATACTATCCAGGTCTGTTCCCAAACAATTTGAACTTCTACTTTTAAAAATCCACCTCTCTAAAAACAAGTCTCTCACCGTTGCCGCCTGCTATAGACCACCCTCTGCCCCCAGCTGTGCTCTGGACACTATATGTGAACTGATTGCCCCCCATCTATCTCTAGAGCTCGTGCTGCTAGGTGACCTAAATTTGAACATGCTCAACACCCCAGCCACCCTACAATCTAAGCTTGATGCCCTCAATCTCACACAAATTATTAATGAACCTACCAGGTACCACCCTAATTCCGTAAACACGGGTACCCTCATAGATATCATCCTAACAAACTTGCCCTCCAAATACACCTCTGCTGTTTTTAACCAAGATCTCAGCGATCACTGCCTCATTGCCT
This sequence comes from Salvelinus fontinalis, assembly GCF_029448725.1. NCBI lineage: Eukaryota > Metazoa > Chordata > Actinopteri > Salmoniformes > Salmonidae > Salvelinus > Salvelinus fontinalis. The sequence goes on along the minus strand of NC_074665.1, from coordinate 62,932,609 downwards.
GCATCCGTAATGGGTCAGCGGTCAAACGACCTCCACTCATCACTGTCAAACGCTCCCTGAAACACTTCAGCGAGCAGGCCTTCCTAATTGACCTGGCCGGGGTATCCTGGAAGGATATTGATCTCATCCCGTCAGTAGAGGATGCCTGGTCATTTTTTAAAAATGCCTTCCTCACCATCTTGAATAAGCATGCCCCATTCAAGAAATTTAGAACCAGGAACAGATATAGCCCTTGGTTCTCTCCTGACCTGACTGCCCTTAACCAACAGAAAAACATCCTATGGCGTTCTGCATTAGCATCGAACAGCCCCCGTGATATGCAACTTTTCAGGGAAGCCAGAAACCAATATACACAGGCAGTTAGAACAGCCAAGGCTAGCTTTTTCAAGCAGAAATTTGCTTCCTGCAACACAAATTCAAAAAAGTTCTGGGACACCGTAAAGTCCATGGAGAATAAGAACACCTCCTCCCAGCTTCCAACCGCCCTGAAGATAGGAAACACTGTCACCACCGACAAATCCACTATAATTGAGAATTTCAATAAGCATTTTTCTACGGCTGGCCATGCTTTCCACCTGGCTACCCCTACCCGGGACAACAGCACTGCCCTCCCCTCTGCTACTCGCCCAAGCCTTCCCCATTTCTCTTTCTCCCAAATACAGTCAGCTGATGTTCTTAATGAGCTGCAAAATCTGGACCCTTACAAATCAGCCGGGCTAGATAATCTGGACCCTTTCTTTCTAAAACTATCTGCTGAAATTGTTGCCACCCCTATTACTAGCCTCTTCAACCTCTCTTTCGTGTCGTCTGAGATACCCAAAGATTGGAAAGCAGCTGCGGTTATCCCCCTCTTCAAAGGGGGGGACACCCTTGACCCTAACTGCTACAGACCTATATCTATCCTACCCTGCCTTTCTAAGGTCTTCGAAAGCCAAGTCAACAAACAGATTACCGACCATTTCGAATCACACCACACCTTCTCCGCTATGCAATCTGGTTTCAGAGCTGGTCATGGGTGCACCTCAGCCACGCTCAAGGTCATAAACGATATCGTAACCGCCATCGATAGGAAACAATACTGTGCAGCCGTATTCATTGACCTGGCCAAGGCTTTTGACTCTGTCAATCACCACATCCTCATTGGCAGACTCGACAGCCTTGGTTTCTCTAATGATTGCCTCGCCTGGTTCACCAACTACTTCTCTGATAGAGTTCAGTGTGTCAAATCGGAGGGTCTGTTGTCCGGGCCTCTGGCAGTCTCTATGGGGGTGCCACAGGGTTCAATTCTTGGACCGACTCTCTTCTCTGTTTACATCAATGATGTCGCTCTTGCTGCTGGTGATTCTCTGATCCACCTCTACGCAGACGACACTATTCTGTATACTTCTGGCCCTTCTTTTGACACTGTGTTAACAACCCTCCAGGCGAGCTTCAATGCCATACAACTCTCCTTCCGTGGCCTCCAACTGCTCTTAAATACAAGTAAAACCAAATGCATGCTCTTCAACCGATCGCTGCCTGCTCCGGCCCGCCTGTCCAACATCACTACTTTGGACGGCTCTGACTTAGAATATGTGGACAACTACAAATACCTAGGTGTCTGGTTAGACTGTAAACTCTCCTTCCAGACCCACATCAAACATCTCCAATCCAAAGTCAAATCTAGAATTGGCTTCCTATTCCGCAACAAAGCATCCTTTACTCATGCTGCCAAACATACCCTTGTAAAACTGACCATCCTACCAATCCTCGACTTCGGTGATGTCATTTACAAAATAGCCTCCAAAACCCTACTCAATAAATTGGATGCAGTCTATCACAGTGCCATCCGTTTTGTCACCAAAGCCCCATATACTACCCACCACTGCGACCTGTACACTCTCGTTGGCTGGCCCTCGCTTCATACTCGTCGCCAAACCCATTGGTTCCAGGTCATCTACAAGACCCTGCTAGGTAAAGTCCCCCCTTATCTCAGCTCGCTGGTCACCATAGCAGCACCTACCCGTAGCACGCGCTCCAGCAGGTATATCTCTCTAGTCACCCCCAAAACCAATTCTTCCTTTGGACGCCTCTCCTTCCAGTTCTCTGCTGCCAATGACTGGAACGAACTACAAAAATCTCTGAAACTGGAAACACCTATCTCCCTCACTAGCTTTAAGCACCAGCTGTCAGAGCAGCTCATAGATTACTGCACCTGTACATAACCCATCTACAATTTAGCCCAAACAACTACCTCTTTACCTACTGTATTTATTTATTAATTTATTTTGCTCCTTTGCACCCCATTATTTCTGTCTCTACTTTGCACTTTCTTCCAATGCAAACCAACCATTCCAGTGTTTTTTTTAGTTTTTATTTTACTTGCTGTGTTGTACTCACTTCGCCTCCATGGCCTTTTTATATTTTTATTTATTTATACATATCTGTTTGCCTTCACCCCCCTTATCTCACCTCACTTGCTCACATTGTATATACTGTAGACTTATTTTTTTCACTGTATTATTGACTATATGTTTGTTTTTACTCCATGTGTAACTATGTGTTGTTGTATGTGTCGAACTGCTTTGCTTTATCTTGGCCAGGTCGCAATTGTAAATGAGAACGTGTTCTCAATTTGCCTACCTGGTTAAATAAAGGTTAAATAAATAAAATAAAATAAAAACCCGCTACAATCATATAGTGTACAGTCAGCAGCAAGCAGTTTAGCAGTTACACCAGCAGGCCCCGGTGGCAATAAATTATTAAAACCAAAAGCTTACATTGACTTGGAAGAATTCCAGTGTTGGATAGCCATAGTCAGCTAGCTAACATAGCATCCCTCTCTGTTTGAGTAGGCTAAACTAGCTAGCTGTATTCGATAGCTAAGTGAAAGTGAAAAAATGTATACAACTAAATAGAGCTCTCTCTTTCTCCTTCTCTTGTATCTCCTTAATTTTTAAAGAAATGAATTTGTTCAAAACTGTTAAACTATTGCCTTTCTCTCTCTTTGAGTCAACTACTCACCACATTTTATGCACTGCAATGCTAGCTAGCTGTAGCTTATGCTTTCAGTACTAGATTCATTCTCTGATCCTTTGATTGGGTGGACAACATGTCAGTTCATGCTGCAAGAGTTCTGATTGGTTGGAGTATGTCCTCTGGAAGTTGTCATAATTACTGTGTAAGTCAATGGAAGGGGGTGAGAACCATGAGCCTCCTAGGTTTTGTATTGAAGTCAATGTACCCAGAGGAGGACGGAAGTTAGCTGTCCTCAGGCTACACCATGTTGCTACCCTACAGAGTACTGTTGAGGCTGCTGTAGACCTTCATTGCAAAACAGTGTTTTAATAAATTATTTGGTGACACGTGAATATATTTTGTACAGTTTTATTAAAAAGGATAACTTTTAATGTTTGACTATTTTCATGAAATTCACAGAAGGAGGATGGTCCTTCCCTTCCTCCTCTGAGAAGCATCCTATGTATGTGTGTATGCCTGTGTGTGTGTGTGTCTATGCCTGTGTGTGTGTGTGTGTGTGTGTGTGTGTGTGTGTGTGTGTGTGTGTGTGTGTCTATGCCTGTGTGTGTGTGTGTGTGTGTGTGTGTGTGTGTGTGTGTGTGTGTGTGTGTGTGTAACAGAGCAAGGACGTTTGTTGATAGACTGTAGAGACGCTCTAAATCAACAAAGAAGAGAAGGCAAATCTACTCCCAGCAATAAGTCGCTGAGTGTTCCCTCAGAAAGTTAAGAGATGGGGAGGAAAGACGAGGGGGGGGGGGGGGGAGTAAGGTCAAGGGATTAAGGAGAGAGTAAGGGAGAGAAGCATGTGAACATTTGAACATTTTGAACATCTTGGCATAGTTCTGTTATAATCTCCACCCGGCATAGCCTGGTTCCTCTCTAGGTTTCTTCCTAGGTTTTGGCCTTTCTAGGGAGTTTTTCCTAGCCACCGTGCTTCTACACCTGCATTGCTTGCTGTTTGGGGTTTTAGGCTGGGTTTCTGTACAGCACTTCGAGATATTAGCTGATGTACGAAGGGCTATATAAAATAAACTTGATTGATTGATTGATTGATTGTTGACAGAGGGATGGAAGAGGAATGAAGAGAATAGATGGAGACGGGAGGACAGGGTTCTAGTATATGCAGAGGGATAGGTATGGAGAAAAGTGAGGAAGAAAGGAGAAGGGGAAGAAGGGAGAAGAGGGGTCTGAAGTGTTTACGGAGAAGCTAAAGGTGTCTGCATGCTTCCCAGCCGAAACAGTTCTGAAGAGTTTGTGCATATATTATGACGACATTTTGAGACGTTTTTGTTTTCGGGCACACCCCAAAAAAAGCCAAAGTTGATAGGCAAAGTCTACGCCACTTCATCTGTGATTGGTCAACAATAGGGCTTCTTCAATAAGTCTTTGTCATTCAACGAGAGACAAGTCATTTTCGTGTATATTTTTTAATTGAGAAATACTGCACACAAAATCTTAGTTAGATGTAAAATTGCGCGGCTAAGATCTCCTCGGCAAAATGTAAAACATTTATGACATTTAAACATTAATTATGACTAATTTGAGGAAGTGTATACTGGCTAAGGCGTCTCATAATAAACAAACAGTACTATTTTTATAGATTTCAAAAGAAGGTCTCTTAAGGGAGTACGCTAGCACATTCGTTCGCCTAGGCCACGCCTTAAGGAGTAGGATCCACCTATCTAGGACCCGCCCCAGAGAGAGAGAGCAAGTCTGGGGGGACAGGAGACAAAGGGCCCTCTCTCCTCCCCCTCTCCTCTCCTCCCCCTCTCGCCCTCACATCTCCTCTCGTCCCCCTCTCACCCCCCACTCCTCCCTCTCTTGCCACCCATCTCCTCTCGCCCCCCACTCCTCTCCTCCCCCCTTCTCCTTTCCTCTCACCCCCTCTCCTATCCCCTTGCCCGCCTCTCCTCCCCCTTCTCCTTTCCTCTCACCCCCCTCTCCTCCCCTCAAGCCTCCCCCTCCTCTCCTCCCCACTTGCCCCCTCTCCTCTCCTCTCCCTCTCCTCTCCTCCCCCCTCTCCTCCTTTCCTTTCCCTCTCCTCCCCCTTTTCCTCCCCTCTCACCCCCTCTCCTCTCCTCTCCCCTTGCCCCCCTCTCCCAATCATCTCCCACCCTCATTCCCTTCTCTCCTCTCTTGCTCTCTCCCACTAAAGGACTCCGAAGTTGACCTTGGCAGGCAGCTAAAGCCAGGATGTCATCAATCTACCTGTCGGAGGCAGGGTGAAGAGTCTGTTTTGCACACTGATACACACAAACGTACACAAGCATAACAACAACTCTTGGAAGTGTTTACTGGTGATATCCTGTATTTATTATGTTGCTAATGTGGCCTTACTGAATGAAACAGCTGCAGACTGTAGATAGATGGAGGAGAGATTGGGTGAGAGGGACAGGCAGTTCAGAGGGAATAGCAATGTAGAAGACGGAATAGTGGACAAAGTGGAGGATGCAGAGCGTAGAGAAAAGAGAGGGTTAATTGTGAAAGAGTGAATAATAAGTTACGAAAGAGGTAGGAATGTCATTCAGATTTAGGAGAATTGGAATGGTGGAATACGTGTAAAGAGAGGGAGGTGTAAAGGAACTAGGGATGGGGTTAGAAAACGGGAGGCCTATACTAGAGTCCTGTGTGTCTATGTGTCTGGTGTGGCTGTGTGTGTGTGTCTGGTGTGGCTGTGTGTCAGCGACGAGTGTGTGTGTGTCTGGTGTGGCTGTGTGTGTGTGTGTCTGGTGTGGCTGTGTGTGTGTGTGTGTGTCTGGTGTGGCTGTGTGTGAGCGACGAGTGTGTGTGTCTGGTGTGGCTGTGTGTGAGCGACGAGTGTGTGTGTCTGGTGTGGCTGTGTGTGAGCGACGAGTGTGTGTGTCTGGTGTGGCTGTGTGTGAGCGACGAGTGTGTGTGTCTGGTGTGGCTATGTGTGAGCGATGAGTGTGTGTGTGTCTGGTGTGGCTGTGTGTGAGCAACGAGTGTGTGTGTGTCTGGTGTGGCTATGTGGAAACATGTGTAGACAGGTCCAGAGAAACTTCAGTTGTCTCTAGGGGAGAGAAGGAGAGAGACAATCAAACGTACTACCAGTCATGCCTTTCACACCTCTGCCTGCCTGTCTGTGCACATCCCCTCATCTTTCCCCTCTTTCCCTTTCCTCTGCTCTCAGAGAATACATGTGTAGGTCTCTTCTCTCTTTCCCTGTCCTGCTTTCCTGTGGCCAGAGTCCACAGAGGGAACACTCACAGTTGTGTACTATTCACATCCTCCCCTCGTGTGTGTGTGTTTTGGTTTTACTATCCTTGTGGAGACCAGAAGTGAAACAAGGAAAATTCGGATCAAGTGGGGATATTTCACTGGTCCCCACAAGGAAAAAGGCTATTTTAGGCTTAGGGGTTAGGTATAGGGTGAGAATGAGGGTTAGGGGTTCGTTTTAGGGTTAGGAGTTAGGGTTGGGTTTATGGTTAGGGGTTTGGAGTTAAGGTTAGGTTTAGGTTGAGGGTTAGGGGTTAAAGGAAATTAGGATTATGAATGGGAATGTATTGCTTGGTCCCCACAAGGATAGTAAAACAAACATTGTGTGTGTGTGTGTGTGTGTGTCTGAGGCCATCTATTCAGGTCAGTCTAAAAAGGTCTGAGTGATAGGACAGGGTAGGGTAGGGGTCTGTCTTACATAACACAACATAATATCCTAATGGTGTCATTATAGCCTAGTACTGATAGTTAATGTGTTGTTTTCGTGGTAATTGTGTTATTTCTGATGCTATCTCTCTCTGTGAGCAGTGGTGTAAAGTACTTAAGTAAAAATACTTTAAAGTACTAGTTAAGTTGCTTTTTGGGGTATCTGTACTTTAGTTAACTATGTATATTTTTGACAACATTTATTCCACTACATTCCTAAAGAAAATAATGTACCTTTTACTCCATACATTTTTCCTGACACCCAAAAGCACTCGTTACATTTTGAAGGCTTACCAGGACAGAAAAATTGTAAAATTTACACACTTAACAAGAGAACATCCCTAGTCATCCCTACTGCCTCTGATCTGGCAGACTCACTAAACACACATGCTTAGTTTGTAAAATTGTGCCGTCTGGTTTGCTTAAAAATGTATTTGAAATGATTTATACTTTTACTTTTGATACTTAAGGATATTTTAGCAGTTACATGTACTTTTTAAACGTAAGTATATTGAAAACGGAATAGATTTAGACTTACTCAAGTAGTATTTTACTGGGTGACTTTCACTTGTACCGGAGTCATTTTCTATTAAAGTATCTTATTTTAGATTTTTTTTGACAATTGGGTACTTTTTCTACCACTGCCTGTGAGGCTTTCATCTTAGTCCTGTTTGTGCTACTGTTCCATCTGACAGAACTGCCCATTATATTTTCACTGCTTCAAAATTGTCTACTAGTGTGTAGCCTATATGAATGTTAAATATTTTACGTCTATATGTATGCAATGCATCTCAACGTGTATTTATGTCCAGCACATTTGTTAGATGAAGAAAGTTTTAGACTCGAACTGAGTACAGAAAGTTACAGCCGGGCTCTGATTGGGTACAGATGGGGTCTGTGACACATGTGCACACAGTCTGCTCCTGGCTGTTAGACACACACACACACACATACATACAGGGTATGAGCCGTGATGACTCACTTCCCCTCGCTTCCCGCGGAAAATTCCCCCCTCGGTTTTCCACCGAATGCGCTGAGGGCAGAGAGGCCCCAGAGGGAAGAAGAAATGGAAAGATAGAGGGAGAAAGAAAAGGATGGAGTCACAGATGCAACTCCCTGTTCTTACTTTTGTTTTGGCACACAAACACACAAACCACAAAGAGGCTAATGAATCAGGGGAGCAGTGAAAGTGGCAGCTTTGCTCCTCTCTTCTCCACACTAGTTTTTTTTATAAAGAGTCCCTGTCTGGCATTCAGGGTAGAAACATCCTGTACACACACCACTTCCTTCTACAAACACACCACAGCACAGGGAGCCCAGAACACCAGGAGTTCAGAACACCAGGAGCTCAGAACACCAGGAGTTCAGAACACCAGGAGCCCAGAACACCAGGAGCCCAGAACACCAGAACACCAGGAGTTCAGAACACCAGGAGCCCAGAACACCAGAACACCAGGAGCCCAGAACACCAGAACACCAGGAGCCCAGAACACCAGAACACCAGGAGCCCAGAACACCAGAACACCAGGAGCCCAGAACACCAGAACACCAGGAGCCCAGAACACCAGAACACCAGGAGCCCAGAACACCAGAACACCAGGAGCCCAGAACACCAGAACACCAGGAGCCCAGAACACCAGAACACCAGGAGCCCAGAACACCAGAACACCAGGAGCCCAGAACACCAGGAGCCCAGAACACCAGGAGCCCAGAACACCAGGAGTTTAGAACACCAGGAGTTTAGAACACCAGGAGTTTAGAACACCAGGAGTTTAGAACACCAGGAGCCCAGAACACCAGGAGCCCAGAACACCAGGAGCCCAGAACACCAGGAGCCCAGAACACCAGGAGCCCAGCACACCAGGAGCCCAGCACACCAGGAGCCCAGCACACCAGGAGCCCAGCACACCAGGAGCCCAAAACACCAGGAGCCCAGAACACCAGGAGCCCAGAACACCAGGAGCCCAAAACACCAGGAGCCCAAAACACCAGGAGCCCAGAACACCAGGAGCCCAGAACACCAGGAGCCCAGAACACCAGGAGCCCAGAACACCAGGAGCCCAGAACACCAGGAGCCCAGCACACCAGGAGCCCAGCACACCAGGAGCCCAGCACACCAGGAGCCCAGCACACCAGGAGCCCAGCACACCAGGAGCCCAAAACACCAGGAGCCCAGAACACCAGGAGCCCAAAACACCAGGAGCCCAAAACACCAGGAGCCCAAAACACCAGGAGCCCAAAACACCAGGAGCCCAGAACACCAGGAGCCCAGAACACCAAGAGCCCAGAACACCAAGAGCCCAGAACACCAGGAGCCCAGAACACCAGGAGCCCAGAACACCAGGAGTCCAGAACACCAGGAGTCCAGAACACCAGGAGTCCAGAACACCAGGAGCTCAGAACACCAGGAGCTCAGAACACCAGGAGCTCAGAACACCAGGAGCTCAGAACACCAGGAGCTCAGAACACCAGGAGCCGAGAACACCAGGAGCCCAGAACACCAGAAGCTCAGAACACCAGAAGCTCAGAACCGCAGGAGCCCAGAACACCATGAGTCCAGAACACCAGGAGATCAGAACACCAGAAGATCAGCACACCAGGAGATCAGAACATCAGGAGATCAGAACACCATGAGTCCAGAACACCAGGAGATCAGAACACCAGGAGTCCAGAACACCAGGAGTCCAGAACACCATGAGATCAGAACACCATGAGATCAGAACACCATGAGTCCAGAACACCAGGAGTCCAGAACACCAGGAGTCCAGAACACCAGGAGTCCAGAACACCATGAGTCCAGAACACCAGGAGTCCAGAACACCAGGAGATCAGAACACCAGGAGATCAGAACACCATGAGATCAGAACACCATGAGATCAGAACACCAGGAGTCCAGAACACCAGGAGTCCAGAACACCAGGAGATCAGAACACCAGGAGATCAGAACACCATGAGATCAGAACATCAGAACACCAGGAGATCAGAACACCAGGAGATCAGAACACCATGAGATCAGAACACCAGGAGTCCAGAACACCAGGAGTCCAGAACACCAGGAGTCCAGAACACCAGGAGCCCAGAACACCAGGAGATCAGAACACCAGGAGCCCAGAACACAAGGAGCTAGAGAACGACCAATATGTATTTTTTAAGGCCGATGCCGATATAGATTTTTAGGGGTCAAAGAGACCGATGGTCAATATTTTTGCAGATATTCAATATCATTAAATGCGAACATTTTTGTGACAAAATTTCCCAGAAACAGCCATGTATGCATTATAATGCATACATTATAAAATATAATATAATATTATAAAATATAATATAAAATATAACTGTTTTTAACAATGTAACTACATAACAACATAATGGTAATACTTTTATTTGAATGGTAAATGTCTTGATAAACTGGGTAAATTAAGATGGCATAGGCCTACTCACAATACAGGTGAATGCATAATAAACAGGAGTGTGTGCACGCATTGATTATTGAGCTTGTTTTGGCTGATCAGTGGAGTCTATAGTGCTACAGATGACAGATGCCTTCCATTTGGGGCGGCAGGTAGCCTAGTGGTTAGAGCGTTGGACTAGTAACCGAAAGGTCGCAAGATCGAATCCCAGAGCCGACAAGGTAAAAATCTGTTGTTCTGCCCCTGAACAAGGCAGTTAACCCACAGTTCGTAAATAAAGGTAAAATAAATTAGCCTCCTGATCAACAACATTTGCATATATAGTAAGCATCACTCCATCTACTCAATGCAAATGGGTCCAATGATTTGATTTGTGATCATGGATGATTATGAAAGTAGTAGTATTATTAATATTATTTTCCTACGATCAGGAAAACATTAAAAAATAATAATAATATTGATGAATTGATGATGAGTTTGACATAATGTCAAAGTGGAATTGTGTTTTTAGAAATGTTTACAAATTAATAAAAAATGTAAAGCTGAAATTTCTTGAGTCAATACATATTCAAACCATTTGTTATGGCAAGCCTAAATAAGTTCAGGAGTTAAAATGTGCTTAACAAACCACATAATAAGTTGCATGGACTCACTCTGTGTGCAATAATAGTGTTTAACATAATTATTTTATGACTACCTCATCTCTGTACCAAGACCAGGGAGGTTTTCCAATGCCTCACAAAGAAGGGCACCTATTGTAGATGGGTAAAAATATATAATAATAAAACATTGCAGACATTAAATATCCCTTTGAGCATGGTGAAATTATTAATTACACTTTGGATGCACCCAGTCACGACAAAGATACAGGTGTCCTTCCTAACTCAGTTGCAGGAGAGGAAGAAAACTGAACAGGGATTTCACCATGAGGCCAATGGTGACTTTAAAACAGTTACAGAGTTTATTGGGCCTTAACCTATTGATTTCACATGACTGGGAATACAGATAGAGTATCAGGCCAATATTGGCCTTTGCCGATAATCCCTCAACATAGCAAAACTGTTGCTATGACAGCCGCCAAGGCCTAATGTACTGAACAACAATGTTTTTAAGACCCCCACCCTAATCTCTATGGCAACCCTCCTATAGTACCAAAAAGTGATGTCCCAGTACCATGCATTGTAAATACGAATTTGTTCTTTACTGACTTGCCTAGTTAAATAAAGGTTAAATGAAATTTAAAAAATACACAGAGATATGCACACAGCTTAAAGTCCAGGCACTGAGCCAAGGATCTAAATATTTAAACTTGCAGAAACTCAGTCCTGAACAACCAAATACCACAGTGTGTGTGTGTGTGTGTGTGTGTGTGTGTGTGTGTGTGTGTGTGTGTGTGTGAGTGAGAGAGGTTCATAACTACAACATGAAGCAGATCTGGAATGTACCAGTCAGAGGGAGGTGAGGTAGAGAAGGGGAGGACAGGAGAGGAGAGTGAAAGATTGGGAGCAGCGGACGAGGGGGGGGGGGGGCACTGAACTACTGAAAATACAAGATGGTGCCAAGCAATGTTCCCTCTAATTTTTGGGGGCACTGAGCAAATATTAGGTCTTGTGAGTGGAAACATGAACGTTGTGAAAATGTTGTGCAACTTCCGGCACACGTTTACAGTGAACAATGAGGCTGTACCCTTACAGTTTTAGACAGTAGCCAATAGGCTATTGTGGCTATTTCAGCATAATGTAGCCCTACCAACAAAACCAATAGAGCAAATCCAATAAAATGTTCACGTGGAAAAAGTTTTTGATTTCTTTGATATAGCCTACAGTAGCCTATATGTGGTGTTCAATGCAGGCCTACATTGCATGAAAATGTTTTACTTGATCTGTAACACCATGGGTGAAATAGGTGACTGTAAAGTACATTGTATTGTGTTGTATGATGCAAGAAACAACTTTACAAAGTAAAATGGAAAATCGTCTGTCCTCAGTTGCAACACTCACTACTGAGTTCCAAACTGCCTCGGGAAAAAACATCAGCACAATAACTGTTTGTCGGGAGCTTCATGAAATGGGTCTCCATGGCTGAGCAGCCGCACACTAGCCTAAGATCACCATGCGCAATGCCAAGTATCGGCTGGAGTGGTGTAAAGCTCGCCGCAAATGGACTCTGGAGCAGTGGAAACGCGTTCTCTGGAGTGATGAATCACGCTTCACCATCTGGCATTCCGACGGACGAATCTGGGTTTCGTGGATGCCAGGACAACGTTTCCTGCCCCAATGCTTAGTTCCATCTGTAAAGTTGGTTAGAGGAGGAATAATGGTCTGGGGCTGTTTTTCATTGTTTGGTCTAGGCCCCTTAGTTCCAGTGAAAGGAAATCTTAACTCTACAGCATACAATGACATTCTAGACAATTCTGTGCTTCCAACTTTGTGACAACAGTTTGGGGAAGGCCCTTTCCTGTTTCAGCATGACAAGGCCCCCATGCACAAAGCGAGGTTCATACAGAAATGCTTTATCAAGATTGGTGTGGAAGAACTTGACAGGCTTGCACAGAGCCCTGACCTCAACCCCATCAAACACCTTTGCAATGAATTGAAAAGCCGACTGTGAGCCAGGCATCAGGCCTAATTAATACTCGACCTCACTAATACTTGTGGCTGAATGGAACCAAATCTCCGCAGCAATGTTCCAACATCTAGTGGAAAGCTTTCCCAGAAGAGAGGAGCCTGTTATAGCAGCAAAGGGGGGACTAATTCATATTAATGCCCATGATTTTGGAATGAGATTGTCGACGAGCAGATATCTACATACTTTTACATACTCATGTAGTGTATATAGTGCAAACAAATGGGGCGAACTCAGTGAAGTTCAATCTCTTGCGTCTCTGCACGGCCTGGCATCAGCGAGGCAGTCCTGGAGGAGGTGTGTGGATGCGCAAGCGCGCAGCTTAGAGGGAACATTGGTGCCAAGCCAGGTTGTTTCCACAACAGATTTCTCCTGATGCATATTGAGACCTACACAACCGATGTGAAAAACTGGACTAAACTCAACTTGAGACCACCTTTGGAGGCGTGAATCGACTGTCAAACTATTTCTATTATGGATGACCTAGCCTAGATCCTCTCATGATGTGGTGCAATGCCATTGTGTTATGTGAACCCGTTGTAAAACGTTTGTGAAATACAGTGCATTCGGAAAGTATTCAAACCCCTTGACTTTTCCACATTGTGTTACGTTACAGCCTAATTTTAAAATGGATTAAGTAAAAAGAATTCCTCATCAATCTACACACAATACCCCATAATGATAAAGTGAAAACAGGTTTTTAGAAATGTTTGCAAAAAACAAAAACAAAACAGAAATACATTACTTATTAGACCCTTTGCTATGAGACTCGAAATAGAGCTCAGGCGCATCCTGTTTCCATTGATCGTCCTTGAGATGTTTCTACAACTTGATTGGAGTCTACCTGTGGTAAATTCAATTAATTGGACATGATTTGGAAAGGCAAACACCTGTCTATATAAGGTCGCACAGTTGACAGTACATGTCAAAGCAAAAACCAAGGCATGAGGTCAAAGGAATTGTCCGTAGAGCTCCGAGACATGTTTGTGTCAAGTTACAGATACGGGGAAGGGAACCATTGAAGGTCCCCAAGAACACAGTGGCCTCTATCATTCTTAAATGGAAGAAGTTTGGAACCAACAAGACTCTTCCTAGAGCTGGCCGCCCAGCCAAACTGAGCAATCGGGGGAGAAAGGCCTTAGTCAGGGAGGTGATCAAGAACCTGATGGTCACTCTGACAGAGCTCCAAAGTTCCTCTGTGGAGATGGGAGAAGTTTCCAGAAGGACAACCTACTCTGCAGCACTCCTCCAGTCAGGCCTTTATGGTAGAGTGGCCAGACGGAAGCCACTCCCCGCTTGGAGTTTGCCAAAAGGCACCTAAATACTCTCAGACCATGAGGAACAAGATTCTCTGGTCAGATGAAACTAAGATTGAACTCTTTGGCCTGAATGCCAAGCGTCACGTCTGGAGGAAACTTGGCATCATCCCTACTGTGAAGTATGGTGGTGGCAACATAATGCTGTCGAGATGTTTCTCAGCGGAAGGGACTGGGAGACTAGTCAGGTTCGAGGGAAAGATGAACAGAGCAAAGTACAGAGAGATCCTTGCTAAAAACCTACTCCAGAGCGCTCAGGACCTCAGATTGCAGCGAAGGCTCACAATGACCCTTAGCACACAGCCAAGACAATGCAGGAGTGGCTTCGGGACAAGTCTCAATGTCCTTGAGTGGCCCAGCCAGAGCCCGGACTTGAACCCGATCTAACATCCCTGGAGAGACCTGAAAATAGCTGTTCAGCGACGCTCCCCCTACATCCTGACAGAGCTTGAGAGGATCTGCAGAGAAGAATGGGCGAAATTCCCAAATACAGGTGTGCCAAGCTTGTAGTGTCATACCCAAGAAGACTCGAGGCTGTAATCACTGCCAAAGGTGCTTCAATAAAAGTACTGAGTAAATGGTCTGAATTGTTAAGTAAATTTGATATTAAAAAAAAATCATTTTTTGCTTTGTCATTATGGGGTATTGTGTGTAGATTGATGAGTGGTAAAAACAACTTAATACATTTTAGAATAAGGCTGTAACATAACTTAATACTTTCCGAATGTACTGTAGTTGTGGAACAGTGTTGCATTGCTGAACTACCTTGTGCTATGTTAAACAACCATGTACAGTTGTGAAACAATGTTGCGTTACTGAACGTATGTACCTGATGTAAAACGTGTGTGAATCACGGTTGTTGAACCGTGTTCTGTTGCCTTCAGAAAGTATTCATACCCCTTAACTTATTCCACATTTTGTTGTGTTACAGCCTAAATTCAAAATGGAATAAACCATTTTTCTTTACCCATCTACACACAATACCCCATAATGACAAAGTGAAAACATGTTTTTAGAAATGTTTGCACATTTATTGTAAATGAGATACAGAAATAACTGATTTACATAAGTATTCACACCCCTGAGTGAATAAGTTAGAATCACTTTTGGTAGCGATTACAGCTGTGAGTCTTTCTGGGTATGTCTCAAAGAGCTTTGCACACCTGGATTCTTCAAGCTCTTTCAAATCTTGCCATACATTTTCAATCTGATGTAAGTCAAAGCTGTAACTAGGCCACTCAGGAACATTCCATGTCATCTTGGTAAGAAACTCAGGTGTATATTTGGCCTTGTTTTAGGTTTTTGTCCTGCTGAAAGGTGAATTCATCTCCCAGTGTCTGTTGGAAAGCAGACTGAACCAGGTTTTCCTCTAGAAATTTGCCTGTGCTTAACTCTATTCCGTTTCTTTTTATATAAAACAAAACTCCCGAGTCCTTGCCGATGACAAGCATACTGATAACATGATGCATCCAGGACATAAAGGTAATTTCTTTGCCACATTTTTTTCAGTTTTACTTTAGAGCATTATTGCAAACAGGATTCATGTTTTTGAATATTTGTATTCTGTACAAGGCTTCCTTCTATTCACTCTGCCATTTAGGTTAGTATTGTGGACTAAATACAATGTTGTCGATCCATCCTCAGTTTTCTCCTATCACATCCTTTAAACTCTAACTGTTTTAAAGTCACCATTGGCCTCATTTTGAAATCCCTGAGCGGTTTCCTTCCTCTCCGGCAACTGAGTTAGGAAGGACGCTTGTATTGACTGGGTATATTGATACACCATCCAATAATAATAATGTGTAATTATTAACTTGAACATGCTCAAAGGGATATTCAATGTCATTTTTTTTTTACCTACTTACCAATAGGTGCTCTTTGTGAGGCATTGGAAAATCTCCCTGGTCTTTGTGGTTAAATCTGTGTTTAAAATTCACTGCTCAACTGAGGGACCTTACAGGTAATTGTATGTCTGGGGTACAGGGATGAGGTAGTCATTCAGGTTAAACACTATTATTGCACACAGAGTGAGTCAACACAATGTATTATGTGACTTGTTAAGCACATTTTCACTCCTGAACGTATTTAGGCTTGCCATAGCATAGGGGTTGACTACTTATTGACTCAAGACATTTCAGCTTTTCATTTTAAATTATATATTTATTTATTTTTAATTTAAAATATAATTCCACTTGACATGATGTGATAAATGTGTAAAAAGGCAAGGGGTGTGAATACTTTCTGAAGGAACTGTACATACCTGGAAGTTTCCGACCATGATGAGTCCTGCAGCACAGATCCAGCCAGTGGAAAGGCCTGCTGTGTTCAACACACAGTTCTGATGCTTCTCTATCACATGGGCATAACGCAGGAGGACTATCACTATTACTATGGAGAGAGAGACACAGAGATAAATATAATTGTAAGGGCTGTCTCTCTCCTCATCCTCGGACGAGGAGAGGAGAGAAGGATCATCAGACCAAAATGCAGCAGTAGGGAAATAGGCCATCTCTTTTATTTCAATACGACGATGGCAACACGATAAAACAAAACACTTTCAAAAATACAAAACAAGAAAACGACGTTGACGAAACCTGAACATAAACTTACATAACTAAACGTAAACTCACGGACAGGAAACAGACGACATCAAAATAAACGAACAGCCAAACAGTCCCGTATGGTACATACATTCGACGACACAGGAGACAATCACCCACAAACAAACAGTGAGAACACCCTACCTAAATATGACTCTTAATTAGAGGAGAACGCAAAACACCTGCCTCTAATTAAGAGCCATACCAGGCAACCACAACCAACATAGAAACAGATAACATAGACTGCCCACCCAAAACACATGCCCTGACCTAAACACATACAGAAACAACATAAAACAGGTCAGGACCGTTACAATAATTGTATTCATTGTGCAGATAAAATAAACACACTATGGGACAGAAGGAGGGGGAGAAAAAGTTTAATTCTGACAGTAAACATGAGCCTAGGGGCAGAGTGACGTTATGAATGAACAGCAAAAGCAACAACAAAAGCAGCTAGCTAGAGTTCCCCTGCAGCGTGGCATTAAGCTGAAGTGACACAGACAGTGGTAAGAAGAAAGTAAATGGTTTCATTGTGTGTGTGTGTGTGTGTGTGTGTGTGTGTGTGTGTGTGTGTGTGTGTGTGTGTGTGTGTGTGTGTGTGTGTGTGTGTGTGTGTGTGTGTGTGTGTGTGTGTGTGTGTGTGTGTGTGTGTGTGTGTGTGTGTGTGTGTGTGTGTGTATATACAGTGGGGAGAACAAGTATTGGATACACTGCCGATTTTGCAGGTTTTCCTACTTACAAAGCATGTAGAGGTCTGTAATTTGTATCATAGGTACACTTCAACTGTGAGAGACGGAATCTAAAACAAAAATCCATAAAATCACATTGTATGATTTTTAAGTAATTAATTAGCATTTTATTGCATGACATAAGTATTTGATACATCAGAAAAGCAGAACTTAATATTTGGTACAGAAACCTTCGTTTGCAATTACAGAGATCATACGTTTCCTGTAGTTCTTGACCAGGTTTGCACACACTGCAGCAGGGATTTTGGCCCACTCCTCCATACAGACCTTCTCCAGATCCTTCAGGTTTCGGGGCTCTCGCTGGGCAATACGGACTTTCAGCTCCCTCCAAAGATTTTCTATTGGGTTCAGGTCTGGAGACTGGCTAGGCCACTCCAGGACCTTGAGATGCTTCTTACGGAGCCACTCCTTAGTTGCCCTGGCTGTGTGTTTCGGGTCGTTGTCATGCTGGAAGAGCCAGCCACGACCCATCTTCAATGCTCTTACTGAGGGAAGGAGGTTGTTGGCCAAGATCTCGCGATACATGGCCCCATCCATCCTCCCCTCAATACGGTGCAGTCGTCCTGCCCCCTTTGCAGAAAAGCATCCCCAAAGAATGATGTTTACACCTCCATGCTTCACGGTTGGGATGGTGTTCTTGGGGTTGTACTCATCCTTCTTCTTCCTCCAAACACGGCGAGTGGAGTTTAGACCAAAAAGCTATATTTTTCTCTCGTCAGACCACATGACCTTCTCCCATTCCTCCTCTGGATCATCCAGATGGTCATTGGCAAACTTCAGATGGGCCTGGACATGCGGTGGCCTGAACAGGGGGACCTTGCGTGCGCTACAGGATTTTAATCCATGACGGCGTAGTGTGTTACTAATGGTTTTCTTTGAGACTGTGGTCCCAGCTCTCTTCAGGTCATTGACCAGGTCCTGCCGTGTAGTTCTGGGCTGATCCCTCACCTTCCTCATGATCATTGATGCCCCACGAGGTGAGATCTTGCATGGAGGCCCAGACCGAGGGTGATTGACCGTCATCTTGAACTTCTTCCATTTTCTAATAATTGCGCCAACAGTTGTTGCCTTCTCACCAAGCTGCTTGCCTATTGTCCTGTAGCCCATCCCAGCCTTGTGCAGGTCTACAATTTTACCCCTGATGTCCTTACACAGCTCTCTGGTCTTGGCCATTGTGGAGAGGTTGGAGTCTGTTTGATTGAGTGTGTGGACAGGTGTCTTTTATAAAGGTAACGAGTTCAAACAGGTGCAGTTAATACAGGTAATGAGTGGAGAACAGGAGGGCTTCTTAAAGAAAAACTAACAGGTCTGTGAGAGCCGGAATTCTTACTGGTTGGTAGGTGATCAAATACTTATGTCATGCAATAAAATGCAAATTAATTACTTAAAAAATCATACAATGTGATTTTCTGGATTTTTGTTTTAGATTCCGTCTCGCACAGTTGAAGTGTACCTATGAGAAAAATTACAGACCTCTACATGCTTTGTAAGTAGGAAAACTCGGCAGTGTATCAAATACTTGTTCTCCCCACTGTATACAGTGGGGCAAAAAAGTATTTAGTCAGCCACCAATTGTGCAAGTTCTCCCACTTAAAAAGATGAGAGAGGACTGTAATTTTCATCATAGGTACCCTTCAACTATGACAGACAAAATGAGCAAAAAAAATCCAGAAAATCACATTGTAGGATTTTTAATGAATTTATTTGCAAATTATGGTGGAAAATAAGTATTTGGTCACCTACAAACAAGCACGATTTCTGGCTGTCACAGACCTGTACTCGTTACCTGTATTAATGGCACCTGTTTGAACTTGTTATCAGTATAAAAGATACCTGTCCACAACCTCAAACAGTCACACTCCAAACTCCACTATGGCCAAGACCAAATAGCTGTCAAAGGACACCAGAAACAAAATTGTAGACCTGCACCAGGCTGGGAAGACTGAATCTGCAATAGGTAAGCAGCTTGGTTTGAAGAAATCAACTGTGGGAGCAATTATTAGGAAATGAAAGACATACAAGACTACTGATAATCTCCCTCGATCTGGGGCTCCACGCAAGATCTCACCCCGTGGGGTCAAAATGATCACAAGAACGGTGAGCAAAAATCCCAGAACCACACGGGGGGCCCTGGTGAATGACCTGCAGAGAGCTGGGACCAAAGTAACAAAGCCTACCATCAGTAACACACTTTGCCGGCAGGGACTCAAATCTTGCAGTGCCAGACGTGTCCCCCTGCTTAAGCCAGTACATGTCCAGGCCCGTCTGAAGTTTGCTAGAGAGCATTTGGATGATCCAGAAGAAGATTGGGAGAATGTCATATGGTCAGATGAAACCAAAATATAACTTTTTGGTAAAAACTCAACTCGTCGTGTTTGGAGGACAAAGAATGCTGAGTTGCATCCAAAGAACACCATACCTACTGTGAAGCATGGGGGTGGAAACATCATGCTTTGGGGCTGTTTTTCTGCAAAGGGACCAGAACGACTGATCCGTGTAAAGGAAAGAATGAATGGGGCCATGTATCGTGAGATTTTGAGTGAAAACCTCCTTCCATCAGCAAGGGCATTGAAGATGAAACGTGGCTGGGTCTTTCAGCATGACAATGATCCCAAACACACCGCCCGGGCAACGAAGGAGTGGCTTCGTAAGAAGCATTTCAAGGTCCTGGAGTGGCCTAGCCAGTCTCCAGGTCTCAACTCCATAGAAAAACTTTGGAGGGAGTTGAAAGTCAATGTTGCCCAGCAACAGCCCCAAAACATCACTGCTCTAGAGGAGATCTGCATGGAGGAATGGGCCAAAATACCAGCAACAGTGTGTGAAAACCTTGTGAAGACTTATAGAAAACGTTTGACCTCTGTCATTGCCAACAAAGGGTATATAACAAAGTATTGAGATAAACTTTTGCTTTTGTTACAAATACTTATTTTCCACCATAATTTGCAAATAAATTCATTAAAAATCCTACAATGTGATTTTCTAGTTTTTTTTCTTCTCATTTTGTCTGTCATAGTTGAAGGGTACCTATGATGAAAATTACAGTCCTCTCTCATCTTTTTAAGTGGGAGAACTTGCACAATTGGTGGCTGACTAAATACTTTTTTGCCCCACTGTGTGTGTGTGTGTTTAGCGCATCCAAGTCATTTCGGAGAAGTGAGTTACAAGCATGGAAAACTCACTCCCTTGTCTCCAGGGCTAGTAGGAATAGGAAATGATCCCTCTGTCTTGGTGTTCTGGTTTAACATAGTGAATCACTTTGAGAGAAGGAGGAAGAGAGCTAATTGACATTTACTGGTGTCTCTTTATGTTGCATATCAGAGTGGCTGGCTGTCTAGCCAACTGTCCTGGTCAATAGGGTTCGGCTGATTCTGAATAAAAACCACAGTTTCAGTATTGAAGCCTTCAATAGTAACAATATATTTAATTTGTATAGCGCTTTTCATTACAACAAGAATCTCAAAGACACTCTTAAAACAACAAAACAAAACATTTTAGTTAGCCTATTGACAACTCTGGGTGGAAGATCTTCCACGGTCATTCACAGAGGCAGGTGTAAGTCTAACAGTCACATCCTGTGTCCGATCCTGTCTCATGCGAGACTTGAAAATAGCTGTGCAGTGACGCTCCACATCCATCCTGACACAGCTTGAGGATCTGCGGAGAAGAAACCTCAAAAATACAGGTGTGCCAAGCTTGTAGCATCATACCCAAGAAGACTCAAGGCTTTAATCGCTGCCAAAGGTGCTTCAACAAAGTAATGAGTAAAGGGTTTGAATAATTATGTAAATGTAATATTACATTTATTTTGTATATATTTATTTTTTAATCTAAAAACCTGTTTTTGCTTTGCCATTATGGGGTATTGTGTGTAGATTGATGAGGAAAATCCATTAATCCATTTAAGAATAAGGCCATAACGTAACAAAATGTGGATAAAGTCAAGGGGTCTGAATACTTTCCGAATGCACTGTACAGTAGGCCAACTCCTATTCTGTTCTTCTGAAATAGATTTTCTTCATATCATGTTTCTTTAGACCCAACTAAAATAAATCATGGATTTATTGTGATGGTGTATTGATTTATTAGACTTTTTTTTAAATGTAGCGGCTTGTATGCAGCTTGTATGAGTGGAGGCCTGGAGATGCTAAACGTGTTTATGTTAATTAACAGTCAATTACCGTGAGGCCAGCAGTCTTTTCTATGACAATAACCGCTAAGCTTAGGCCACATGCAGCTGCAGTCAACAGGGATAGTCCACCTTGAAATAAACCATTGGGGAAAGAATTTACTGAGCATCTGCCATCTTCTACAGTCTGCAAGCCACTGCCATCTCTTGTTGTTTCAAATAAAAACAGTTAGCTAGCTAGCTAAAATGTTAGTGCTTGACCCTACTGTAGGATTTTAACGATGAAACATGTTGATGTTTGATAACAAAATACATTTCCCTCTACAATGGCTGAACCTCTCTGATACTACATTTAGTGTTGTTTTCCAATAGCAACAGAATCCTTCTGAGAATACCTGTCATCCCATAATAGATTACAATGCAGATTCAGGATGTGCACTAACTAAAGCAATTGATGTGTTAGCACCTGCAGTAACCTCCATGTTACCATGGAAGGACATAGAATCTCTGAACAAGGTTCACTAGCTGGAAGAAAAATTTGCCTGAAACGGAAAGGGTGTTATGTTTGCAATGGTGTGTCCTAATGAATACGACACTGGCCTTGCAATGGGACATGGCTATGGACATTTCCAACCGCTAATGCCAAATTAAAGTAAATGTGCCACGACCACAGAACAGCATGTGCCTGTTCCTCACACTGGTTCTCTCTGAACTCAGGAAAGAGAGGGGGAAACTGAGTCATGGCTTTGAGCCAGACCCAGATATTTTGGGTCTGACAAAGCCTTATTTTCCACCGTAAGTCACACCACACCTCACACTTCAAATAAACACATATAAATTTGACACAAACACACACACACACACACACACACACACCAGGGCTGCATAATTAATCAAATCCCGATATTGACATGTGCAATGCCCATATCGCAAGAGAATGCGATTTTCTACTTTCTTTGGCGGGAGAGGTTATACAAACAAATGTCACACCTTGATCTGTTTCACCTGTCCTTGTGATTGTCTCCACCCCCTCCAGGTGTCACTTATTATCCCCAGTGTATATATCCCCATGTTTCCTGTCTCTCTATGCCAGTTCGTCTTGTTTGCCAAGTCAACCAGTGGTTTTCCTAGCTCCTATTTTTTCCCCAGTCTCTTTTGGTTCTAGTCCTCCTGGTTTCGACCCTTGCCTGTCCTGACTCCGAACCCGCCTGCCTGACCACTCTGCCTGTTCTGTCTTCAAGCCTGCCTATTGACTTGTACTGTTTGGACTCTGACCCGGCTTATGAACTCTCGCCTGTCCCCAACCTCCCTTTTGCCTACCCCTTGGATTAATAAATATCGGAACTCAACCATCTGCTTCCTGTGTCTGCATTTGTGTCTCGCCTTGTGTCTTGCCTTGTGTTCTTATAAACAAGCCTGGTGCCCAAATTGATGAAATATGTTGCGCAGCTGCGAGTTGAGTGGAGACGAACGGATTCAGTTCAGGCTAGCTAGTTTATGCTTGTGGCTGGAAACTTTAGCGAGAATTTGAATCTTGCCTGTCGGGGTTGGGACTTGGGAGATGGTTCAAAATCATTCCGTTTTTGTCAGAGTAATTTTTTTTTTTTTTACAAAAATGTAGACGTTAATGCCGTAGGCCTAGTTGTACATTTTCAGTGAAAATCACTAGTTACAATAAATTTGCTTTAGCTGTCACCCTTGCCTGATATTGGCTACACTAGCTTTGCCTGGCTACCCAAACTCCTTGCTCTGGCGAAATGCTACACCACGCCGACGGACGTTAGTTTGATCTCCGCAATATGTCTGGATCCGAGTACATCACAGACAATTTCTTGAATGGAAATCCATTCTAGACCATCTGACTGGTCCCAGAAACCGATGGGTTGTGCCAGAGCCAGAACACACGTGGGGAAAGCAGCGTTTTATAAATTAATTATTGGCTTTGATACTCTGATTGGTTAGAGATGGATGATCCATTCACTGATGACTTTGTTTCAGGCAACACACCTCATTTTGACATCACCACAAACTTTAATGATGGCAGTCTCTGACTAAAGTATGTAGCGCGGCGGAAGGCAAACACTAGCTAGCTACTTTCCTCTCCTTACGGGACAGCAGTACTCCTCAAGCAGAAGCGCAGAATTCTGAGCCCATGTTGTGTTGCCGGCTTGCAGTGCAAACTCTCCCCACTGAGCAGTAGATGTATCATAGTGACATCTAAATGGTTACTACTTTGACAATGTATTATTATTATTTATTTTAAGGGTGGTTGCTACAAAAGGTATTACTTGTGTAGGCTGCTATCCTACTCAAAATAAAATCAAGTGGGATGGAACAAATTGTCTTCGTTAGCTACCACTGGTGACGTGATAAAGCTGCCCAGTGGGAAGCAACTCACGTTGGCAAGCACCTCGATACAACACGGTTGCAATGGTCATACATTGTCATAACGTTAGCTATTTGGCATATCACAGTTACTTCCAGATGATGGTCAATACTACAAGTCATTTCTACCTCACCTATTGAAATAAACCTTACTTTATATTACAAGTTTTAACTAGTGCTATGCTGCTTTTGTCAGCATAAACTAGCTAGCTGGGAAAGGCTCATCAGGACAACCGACTAAACTCACTGTACCGAATCCATTCATCTTCAATTTGGGCACCAGGCATGTACATACAGCCTCTCCCTTCTTTGACACTCCATTAATACAACAAAAACTAGGCCACGTTACCTCCTCCAATGAGATGCGCTAGACTCCGTTCATTCACTCACTACATGCACAGAGGATGCTGACCAATCACAAGCAGGCTGACTCACTCTCTGCATCCATTGCACATGCTGACCAATCACAAGCATCCCCGCTTAAAGCGCACAGTTAGATGCTGGTGAGGAGAGAAAGGGCTTCGCCTCACCGTAGTACATTTCATGTCTAAAAGTATGTGGACACCCCTTCAAATTTGTGGATCTGGCTATTTCAGCCAAACCCATTGCTGACAGGTGTATAAAATCGAGCACACAGCAATTGCAATCTCCATAGACAAACATTGGCAGTAGAATGGCCCGTACTGAAGAGCTCAGTGACTTTCAATGTGGCACCGTCATAGGATGCCACGTTTCCAACAAGTCAGTTTGTCAAATTTCTGCCCTGCTAGAGCTGCCCGGTCAACTGTAAGTGCTGTTATTGTGAAGTGGAAACGCCTAGGAGCAACAACGCCTCAGCCACGAAGTGGTAGGCCACACAAGCTCTGTCCTCGTAAAAATCATCTGCCCTCAGTTGCAAAACTCACTACGAGTTCCAAGCTGCCTCTGTAAGCAACATCAGCACAATAACTGTTCGTCGGGAGCTTCATGAAATGGGTTTCCATGGCCGAGCAGCCGCACACAAGCCTAAGATCACCATGCGCAATGCCAGGCGTCGATTGGAGTGGTGTAAAGCTCGTAACCATTGGACTCTGGAGAAGTGGAAACGCATTCTCTGGAGTGATGAATTACGCTTCTCCATCTGGCAGTCCGACGGATGTATCTGGGTTTGGCGGATGCCAGGAGAACGCTACTTGCCCGAATGCATAGTGCCAACTGTAAAGTTAGGTGGAGGAGGAATAATAGGTCTGGGGCTGTTTTTCATGGTTCGGGCTAGGCCCCTTAGTTCCAGTGACGGGAAATCTTAACGCTACAGCATACAATGACATTCTAAACGATTCTGTGCTTCCAACTGTGTGGCAACAGTTTAGGGGCCACAAAAGATCTGAACTCATCACGAGTGGCCACAGTGACATTTTGCCATAAGGTGGAGAAAAATGTTTACAGTTTTTAGTGAGAGTGATTAACTAAATCAATGCAAGAAGTTGGTGGGTGCCATCTCTTACAGCTGGGGAATAAAAGAGGGCACTGGGTGAAGCACAAAATCACGCACAGAACGAGCAGTATGGATGGTGGCATTGTCATGTCAGGATGAGCCTGCAGGAAGGGTACCACATGAGGGAGGCGGATGTTAACCCTGTAACGTACAGCGTTGAGATTGCCTGCAATGACAACAAGCTCAGTCCGATGATGCTGTGACACACTACACCCCAGACCATGACGGACTGTCCACCTCCAGATCGATCCCGCTCCAGAGTACAGGACTCGGTGTAACGCTCATTCTTTCAACGATAAACGCAAATCCGACCATCACCCCTGGTGAGACAAAACCGTGACTCGTCAGTGACGAGCACTTTTTGCCAGTCCTGTCTGGTCCAGCGACGGTGGGTTTGTGCCCATAGGCGACGTTGTTGCCTGTGATGTCTGGTGAGGACCTGCCTTACAACAGGCCTACAAGCCCTCAGTCCAGCTTCTCTCAGCCTATTGCAGACAGTCTGAGCACTGATGGAGGGATTGTGCGTTCCTGGTGTAACTTGGACAGTTGTTGTTGCCATCCTGTACCTGTAAAAACGTGCACAGGACTTCCTGAACTCGTTAGGAACTTGCCTTTCATCTCATATTAATTTTGTCCGTCTATGACAAACAAAGTTTTTTGTTTAAAATCTATGAATTATATTAGATTGATGGCTAGAAATCGATATTTGACTGTGCTACCGTGATGAAACCACTCTCTTCTGCAGCACTACGATGTCAGCGGCTGTGATTTATAATTTGAATGTTATTTATTTTACATAATTTGCACAACTTTTCACAACTTTGTTACAGCTGTATTTTCCAGCCCCAGTTTAAACATATCAAATCAAACTTTATTTGTCACATGCGCCGAATACAACAAGTTTAGACTTTACCATGAAATGCTTACTTACAAGCCCTTAACCAACAGTGCAGTTCAAGAAGAGTTAACCCTAATTGAAGCAAATCTAAGTTTGGTTATTACTTTGTGTCAAATAAAATAACTGAAATTATGTCACTATGTCTTTAGGGGCAGTCAATAAAAAAATTAAACAGCCAGAAGATGGTAGACATTATTTTTATGTTAAAAAGTTCAATAAAACAATGTTGGAAAATATTTGTTTAATTTGGTTTTGTATTCAGTTAGCACAGTATGCATTAATTCCTATGATCTCATTGTAGAATTGTTTTTTTTTTTAAATATTTATAGATATTTTCTATAAATCGTGCAGCCCTAACACACACACACACACACACACACACACACACACACACACACACACACACACACACACACACACACACACACACACACACACACACACACACACACACACAAATATATCTAAATCAGTCACAACACACCTCAGTTAAATAGGTCAGGAAATTCTCTGGGTTGTCAAATGCATATACAAACACGTGTTATTTGGCTTGACCGCATGCTGTGTATTTATGAGTAGTAACTGGCAGGAAACAATGCATTTACACCGAAACACTGCCAGTGTGTTTACTGCCCTGTTAAAACTGGTGATATTACTGGAGTGTAGTAGCCTGCAGACAGGCGGTTGACATTTTGGGATAGGGTAGAGAATGTCATACAAGGGGTAACTAAGTAGTTGTAGCTCAATAGGATTAAGAAGGCAAGAAGAAACCTGCTCTGCAGTACCATATCCTAACTTGAGACTGACTTCAAGATGGAATCCGCGCCACTGTCTGCACCAGCACCTTTGTTTGTGGTCGAAACTGAGCTGAGGTGCATTGAGCAGTGTAGTAAAAAATCAAAACAGCTCATATTCTGCTGTTCTATCGCGTGTACAATGATTTCAAAGCGGGAAAGAACCCGTGTTTGTTATTTGCAGTAGGGTCGTTCCACCAATTCGGTGCCTTTCGAGAGGTGTAACTTGGCCCCAAAAAACGTTCATGTCACGTCTACTCCCGCACCCCACTCCGGCGGTCTACTAACCACCGGTCCTGGCAACCCATCGTTATGCACACCTGCACGACCATCATTATGCACACCTGCATCTCATCAGTCACACTCGGACTTCATTACTCCCATGATTACTTACTCTTTTGTTATCAGTCATCAGGTAGTATTGTTTATGTTTCCATGTCAGACATTTCTCTTGGAATTTGTACCGTTCCATGTTCATTATTATAAAACTCACTAACTGCACCTGCTTCCTAACTCCCTGCGTCTACGTTACAGTTTCATTTCATAACAATTGAACATTCTGTCAAAAAGAGCACATTTTCGAATTCATAAAAAACAAGTTCTCATCATAAAAAAGACTAGCTTATAGTAGTGCCAAATAAGGTAACAGGGTTGACGACCTCATCTTAAAACCACCATACAAGAAAGCTTGTTGTTTGCAACAGTGAATGACAGTTGAAAGCAAGCGGCACAAAAAAATTGTCATTGTTAAAACATTTCTAGCCTGTCTATCTATGGGTAACAGTGTTAACCTCGACCCACTCAGTTTTCCACCACAAAACACCAGAAAATGGCCAAAAGAGTAGGACCAGCTCACATGCTTTTACACTGCTTTGACTATTAGATGTTCTATGTTCCTTTAGAAAAAAAATATTTAAAAAGGAATAGTTTCACCACATTAAAACAAGAGTTCAGTTCACGTAACAGGCTTGACTTTAAAATGAGGGACAGACGTAAGTGAATCGCTAATCTCAGGAAATAAATAATCATCTTCAGAAATGACTGTCAAAGCAACAACATAACTAGAACTTTACAATGATGGTGAAACTAGGAGAAATGTTGGGGTTAAGTAGGTTAACATCTTCATAGATGTCACAGAGGTTGCATAGAGGGACATGTCAAAATGCAGAAGTCTTTATTCATATAAAAAAATCTGATTTATTGAATTCTCCATGTGGTCTATATTAAAAGGCACAGCATTTAATATAACAGGCTTTTGAAATACAATATTGTTGAACAATTTCAACTTAAAATATCAAAGGGACACAAAAGTAACTATTTTCGTTTTTGTTGTAATATCCCAAATGGATTACTAGTTGTCTAGTCTGTGTTTCATAAATGTGCAAAGAGTATAAAAATTGGCATTTATATCAGGAATGGGCAACTTGTTCTCATTCTGAGAAATATGTTCTTAACCAGGTAGGCTACTTTATTTCAATATCTTAAAGTGAACAGGCTATGTTGTTCAAACAGTTGGAGCCGGACATGAGGGTATATTCATAAAAGTTCAACTTTTCTGCCTTGTTCGCAAGCAAATAGATCCAAGTTGGCTAGACTTTAAATATAATGATTAGCTGGTTACTCACTAGCATGTGGGCTTGTGCTTGAGAGATTGTTTATGAGATGTGCTTGAGAGATTGTTTATGAGACTAGTGTTCATTTTCTACAACACCTGCTATAAGAAGTTGTTAATTATTAGTGAATGTGCATTGTGCATGGTTCTGGTACAATTTGTAACAAAAATATAATTTTCATAGGCAGACTTGAAAGCCAGACCAGTGATTTTTGCAAAATAGCAGGTTAAACTATTTTGACTAAATGTAACGTCCTGACCAGACCATGTGTTTTGCTTGTTTAGTGTTGGTCAGGACGTGAGCTGGGTGGGAATTCTATGTTGTGTGTCTAGTTCGTCTGTTTCTATGTTCAGCCTGATATGGTTCTCAATCAGAGACAGCTGTAAATCGTTGTCCCTGATTGAGAATCATATATAGGTGGCTTGTTTTGTGTTGGGGATTGTGGGTGGTTGTTCCCTGTCTCTGTGTTTGTGTTCTGCACCAGATAGGGCTGTCTCGGCTTTCACGTTTGTTTATTTGTTAATGTTCATTGTTTATTGTTTAATTAAACATGTTGAACACTAACTGCGCTGCATTTTGGTCCTCTCCTTCATCCCAGGAAGAAAGGCGTTAAACTAAATAATTAAATTATTACTTTGTCTTATTGTTGTGGAAGGCTTATATTTAGCCTAGGTATAATTTCACATGCAGTGTATTGACCTTAAATTGTGCAACAAAGCTTATTTAGAGAAATCTAGATATATATCGTGAATAGCCCAAAAGTTTGAAAAACATTGAGATATGATTTTTAGGCCATATCGACCAGCCCTAGTTTGAGTTAGTTTGGGCAAAACACTAATTTGACCCTCTATGGAAAAGCGAGTCTCCCACGAACACGTAAATGTTGATGTTTTGCTCTAGGATGCCCACTAGCCTCACAAGACTCGTCTGAAGGTAGCCCGGTATCAGTAAAAAATAAAAAAAGGAAGTATACAGTGCATTCAGGAAAGTATTCATACCCCTTGACTTTTTCCAAATTTTGTTACGTTACTGCCTTATTCTAAAAATGATTAAATTAATGTTTTCCTTCATCAACCTATACACAAATCAAATCGTATTTGTCACATGCACCGAATACAACAGTGAAATGCTTACTTACAAGCCATTAACCAACAATGCAGTTTTAAGAAAATACTTTTTTTTAAAGTAAGAGATAAGAAAAACAAATAATTAAAGAGCAGCAGTAAATAACAAGAGCGGTGCTATATGCAAGGGTACCGGTTCAGGGTCAATGTGTCAATGTGCGGGGGCACTGGTGTCGAGGTAGTTGAGGAAATTATGTACATGCAGGTAGGGTTATTAAAGTGGCTATGCATAGATGATAAGAGAGTAGCAGCAGCGTTGGGGGGGTGCAAATAGTCTGGATAGCCATTTGATTAGATGTTCAGGAGTATTATGGCTTAGGGGCAGAAGCTGTTTAGAAGCCTCTTGGACCTAGACTTGGCGCTCCAGTACCGCTTGCCGTACGGTAGCAGAGAGAACCGTCTATGACTAGGGTGGCTAAAGTCTTTGACAATTTTTGGGGCCTTCCTCTGACACCGCCTGGTATAGAGGTCCTGGATTGCAGGAAGCTTGGCCCCGGTGATGTACTGGGCCGTACGCACTACCCTCTGTCGTGCCTTGCGGTCGGAGGCCGAGCAGTTGCCATTCCAGGCAGTGATGCAACCGTCAGGATGCTCTCGATGCTGCAGCTGTAAAACCTTTTGAGGATTTGAGGACCCATGCCAAATCTTTTCAGTCTCCTGAGGGGGAAAAGATTTTGTCGTGCCCTCTTCACAACTGTCTCGAAGCTCTCAACCTGCTCCACTACAGCCCCTTCAATTAGAATGGGGGCGTGCTCAGTCCTCCTTTTCCTGTAGTCCACAATCATCTCCTTTGTCTTGATCACATTGAGGGAAAGGTTGTACCACATTGTCAGGTCTCTGACCTCCTCCATTTAAGCTGTCTCATCGTCGGTGATCAGGCCTATCACTGTTGTATCATCAGCAGACTTAATGATGGTGTTGGAGTTGTGCCGGGCCGGGCCGTGCAGTCATGAGTGAACAGGGAGTACAGAAGGCGACTGAGCACGCACCCCTGAGGGGGCCACGTGTTGAGGATCAGCTTGGCGGATGTGTTGTTACCAACCCTTACCACCAGGGAAAAGCCTGTCAAGAAGTCTAGGATCCAGTTGCAGAGGGAGTCTCAACGTCAACAGTGAAGAGGCGACTCCGGGATGCTGGCCTTCTAGGCAGAGTTGCAAAGAAAAAGCCATATCTCAGACTGGCCAATCAAAATAAAAGATTAAGATGGGCAAAATAACAGACACTGGACAGAGGAACTCTGCCTAGAAGGCCAGCTTCCCGGAGTCGCCTCTTCACTGTTGACGTTGAGACTGATGTTTTGCGGGTACTATTAAATGAAGCTGCCAGTTGAGGACTTGTGAGGTGTCTGTTTCTCAAACTAGACACTCTAATGTACTTGTCCTCTTGCTCAGTTGTGCACCGGGGCCTCCCACTCCTCTTTCTATTCTGGTGAGATACAGTTTGCATTGTTCTGTGAAGGAGTAGTTCACAGTGTTGTACCAGATCTTCAGTTTCTTGGAAATTTTTCACATTGAACAGCCTTCATTTCTCAGAACAAGAATAACGTTTCAGAAGAAAGTTCTTAGTTTCAGGCCAATTTGAGCCTGTAACCGAACCCACAAATGCTGATGCTCCAGATACTCAACTAGTCTAAAGAAGACCAGTTGTATTACTTCTTTAATCAGGACAACAGTTTTCAGCTGTGCTAACATAATTGCAAAATGGTTTTCTAAAGATCAATTAGCCTTTTAAAATGATAAACTTGGATTAGATAACACAACGTGCCATTGGGGAACAGGAGTGATGGTTGCTGATAATGGGCTTCTGTACGCCTATGTAGATATTCCATAATAAAATCTGCCGTTTCCAGCTACAATAGTCATTTAGGAGTGGCATTTGAATATTTTTTCATTTTTTTTATCAACATGTGACTTGTTTCAGGAAACTAGGTGTACTGTCCGTCGCGGGTCACTACTTCGCAGGAGAGCCATGAACTTAACCTTCTTTTTTTTTTATCAAAATAAGTTTTGGGGCAGAAATGCCTTCTGGAACGTGTGAACTTTCATGTGCCTTAATAACAAACTTGTATGCCATCTGTAAATATGAATAAAATTGTTAAATTACAAGTCTAGTTGATTTAGCCACAGAAAAAGACGCTAGCCATTCCCGCTAGCCATAATTGGCTGAGATAATGAGATAATGAGGCATGCTGGACATGCCGAGAGATTCATTCGGATTGGTCTGCCATATATAGCACGCTTCTGTCTATTTGAGCTGGTCATTAATCCAGTCTAACGAGGCTTTAAAAATATATATATTGCATTGTAGATCTGCATAAGTGTTGCTCTCCACTTTCTGGAGGACCGAGTTTTGAAATCAGTGGAATTCATGTATGATAGCCAAGGAGATGGAGAAAACACTCTGGATTACATCTTCAAACTAAAGATAACCATGGCATCCAAGACAGAGGGAGAAGCGTTCATCCATGTATACAGGTAAGAGTAGCAAAATTTTCAGATATTATACATTTTAAATTTTGTCTGAAAGTCATTTTCATTGCAAGTTAAAGCTTACTGTTAGCTGGCTAGCTCACTAGATAACGTTACGTGTATGATCTGTGTCGTAATATTATTCATATCTAAAAAAACATTTGCATTGGTAATTATAGCCTAATGTTAACTAGCTAGCTAACATTGAACCTCGTTGGTTAGCTTTAGCTACCTGCAGATTCATGCATGGTGCATGATATCATACATTGGGATTAAGATTAATTATTTAGCTAGCTTACTAGCTAAACAATGAAGCTAAACATGTCTAAACAAAAGACTCCACTATGCAAGTAACCATTTCAATGTACCGTTTACACCTTTTGCATGTTGTGCATGTGACAAATAAACTTTGATTCAATTTGATATGGTGTATGTTTACCAAAGACGGTAATGTGAAGAACAACATGACCTGCACCAAAGTCAGATTAAGGATATAGGCCAAGGACTAGACACAGTGTATTTTTACTACTACATTTTGCTACAACTTTCACTACTTTAGTCTTGAAATCTTAGGTTGTTTACTACATTAATGTATTCACTCTGTTTAGCACATACCCTCACATGTGAATCCTTAAAGAGATGAATGGGGCTAACATGCTGACCAGCCGGGACAATTCGCGTGTGCAAGCATTGCAAAATATATTTAGAAATCCATGTTATTCAATTATTGCACCCACACTGCTCACGCGCGCCAACCAGCGTCTGCGTTACCAAGGGCTAAAATAGAAGTCA
This sequence comes from Salvelinus fontinalis, assembly GCF_029448725.1. Lineage (NCBI taxonomy): Eukaryota > Metazoa > Chordata > Actinopteri > Salmoniformes > Salmonidae > Salvelinus > Salvelinus fontinalis. The sequence continues at coordinate 62,899,572 of NC_074665.1, read as the reverse complement.
TTCCTATTTCTGACGCAGATCGCGCTGCAAGTCCTGCCTCTCCCATCTCCTCATTGGTTTATAGAAGCAGGTACCCACGTGCCATCTCCTCAATGGTTTTACCCACGTGGGTGATTGAAAGAAACTGTTTTGCCGGTTGTCGTGGTAATACTATGAAAGTGTAGATGAGATCACCATATACGTTCAAAGATGAAAAAGCCTGGAAGGAGGAAATGTGGACTAGAAACGATTCGGTTGACCATTTTATGTGTGGATTAATTGTTGGAGTAGAGTACCTTGTGCATTTCAGGTAAAATAACAACTCAATGTTTATATCCCAGGACAAATTAGCTAGCAACAGCAAGCTAGCTAAATGGGACAAATTAGCTAGCAAGTGCAAGCTAACTAGCTAAATTGCCATACATGTTTAATGCTTTTCGACCTGTCCCCAAATTAATGTCATTGGTTCAGAGTTTGTTTTGATATTATAACCTGCGTGTCGTGATCGCGTTTGGTGTAGGGGGACAAAATACATTTATGCATGATAGTGCACGATGGTGCACGCGCGCAGCCGGTTTATGTTCCGTGTAAGGCTTAATTAAGAGGGTGTGAACAATGCTGAATGGGTTTAGACAAAGAAGAGCTCTCCAGTAGGTGCACCAAAACATTCAGTGTACGATATACAATTTTCTATTATGCTGCATAGGTGGTGGGTCACAAATATCTTTTCCAATAACCAAAAATCTTATATTTTCAGCTGTTTGAGGCTGGTGTACAAAACCGAAAGTAAATGACACAAAAACTAAACTTAAGAACGGGAAGCATAGCGCACATAGGACAGATCTACCGCTTCTTAGCCTTTCTAGCCCAGGGGTTCCGCTAGCGGAACACCCACAACATTCCGCTGAAAAGGCAGGGCGCGAAATTCAAAAATATTTTTGGGAAATATGTAACTTTCACACATTAATAAGTCCAATACAGCAAATGAAAGAGAAACATCTTGTTAATCTACCCATTGTATCTGATTTTTTAAATGTTTTACAGAGAAAACACAACATATATTTATGTTAGATCACCACCAAATCCAAAAAACACACAGCCATTTTTCCCAGCCAAAGATAGAGTCACAAAAGCAGAAATATAGATAAAATTAATCACTAACCTTTGATAATCTTCATCAGATGACACTCATAGGACATCATGTTACACAATACATTTATGTTTTGTTCGATAATGTGCATATTTATATCCACAAATCTCGGTTTACATTGGCGCCATGTTCAGAAATGCCTCCAAAATATCCGGAGTAATTACAGAGAGCCACGTCAAATAACAGAAATACTCATCATAAACTGATGAAAGATACATGTTTTACATATAATTAAAGATACACTTGTTCTTGTCAGATTTTTTAAAAACTTTACGGAAAAAGCATACCATGCAATAATCTGAGACGGTGCTCAGAAATACACAACATTTCTCCGCCATGTTGGAGTCAACAGAAATACTAAATTACATCATAAATATTCCCTTACCTTTGATGATCTTTCATTAGAATGCAGTGCCAGGAATCCTAGTTCCACAATAAATCGTTGTTTTGTTCGATAATGTCCATTACTAGTGTCCAATTAGCTACTTTTGCTAGCACGTTTAGTTCACATGTCCAAACGCTGGCGCCGGTCCAGGCGAACTCAGACGAAAACTTCAAAAAGTTATATTCCAGGTCGAATAAACTGGTCAAATTAAGTAGAGAATCAATCTTCAGGATGTTGTTATCATATATATCCAATAACGTTCCAACCGGAGCATTCGTTTTTGTCTACAGAGTAATGGAACGCATGGCCATATCATGACAAGTGCGCATGACCAGGAACTAGCATTCTGCCAGACCACTGACTCAAATAGCTGCCATCCGGCCCCACATCACACTAGAGGCTTCATTCCACGTTCCACTAGACTGTTGACATCTAGTGGAAGGCGTAAGATCCATATCTTACTGGGATGTGAATAGACGATGAGTTTAACATCAACCAGCCCCAGAATTTCCACTTCCTGTTTGGAAGTTTGCCTGCCATATGAGTTCTGTTATACTCACAGACATAATTCAAACAGTTTTAGAAACTTCGGAGTGTTTTCTATCCAATAGTAATAATAATATGCATATATTAGCATCTGGGACAGAGTAGGAGGCAGTTCACTATGGGCACACGATTCATCCAAAGTGAAAATGCTGCCCTCTATCCCTAAAAAGTTAGACTTGCTTTCAATGAGAATTACACATTTCTATGTGAATTTGGTTGGAGCAGCCACAAAAGTGACATATTATACATTTAAGCTCCATTTATCAATGTCACCCTCTTGCCCTTTATCCCTAGTTCCTACATCAGATATCTCCAATCCTCAAGGGTCACAGTGCATGCTGGTTTTCATCCTGAACTTTTAACCAGCCACTGATTTCGTCCCAAAAAATCCTCAATCAGTAACATTGGTGTATAAATAAGATCTAAGGTTCAGGGAGAACAGAAAAACAGCAGAACTGTGTGTAGCCTAACTCAAGGCCCTGAGGTGTGAGACAGACTCCTATGGACCAGAGTATGGTATGACTCTGATAGTGACTGCTGCGGAGTCAGTTTACTGACTGAACCAGAGGGTGTGATCCATCCCTGAGCCCTTGTTCTATGCACAGTCCTACACGTCTTCAGCTCACCACTAGCCAACTATAATAACATCCTATTGTTTCAGCCAGACCTCAGGGACCCAGTGGAGTGTGTGTGTGTGTGTGTGTGTGTGTGTGTGTGTGTGTGTGTGTGTGTGTGTGTGTGTGTGTGTGTGTGTGTGTGTGTGTGTGTGTGTGTGTGTGTGTGTGTGTGTGTGTGTGTGTGTGTGTGTGTGTGTGTGTGTGTGTGTGTGTGTGTGTGTGTGTGTGTGTGTGTGTGTGTGAGGGACCGTTTGATGGCTGGATTATGTAACTGATGACTTTAAGAATGTTAAGAAGAATATGTTAACTGTTACCTGTTAACTGTTAAAAGGCTTAAAAAGGCTACGCTAAGCTAAGTCATCTATACTCAACGTTGTTTCAAAATGTCCAGGCGAATGCCCACATACACATGTGCACACAGACACACACACAGAGAGTGTAGAGCTCTGACAGAGCACGACCCTAGCTCAGGGGTCGTGGTTGAGTAAGAGCTCCAGACCAACACAGAGACTTTCACTGCTGGGTGTCAGGTAGTTCACACTGGACTGCTATGGAAAGAGAGCTGGCAGCTGTTCGCCCCCCCCCCCACCACATATACACACACACCCACAAATGTGTGTCTCCCTAGCAGAACTCAAGGCCATACAGAAACTCAGAGTGGTCATTAACATAACATGATGACCATTGCAGTGCTGGTCAGATTGTAGTAACCCTGAAGATGACATGCCAAAAGTGTTTCTCAAATTTCACCAGAACCATAAACTAATGAGCTAAGGCATCTGCTTCTATATACTCTAAAGAAGCATTTCCCAGATGCTTTTATCTAAACAAAAGCAATGTTTCTTCAATTTATACCGACCATCTAAAGCTCCCTCTCCCTGTTTTCTATCCAATATGGCGTGATTGGCTATCTGTGAGGTCAGAGTGAAGTTAAGTCAAGGAGAGCTCTTATCGAGGTTCCGGGAATGAGAAATGTCCTGGGCTACATCCCAAATGGCTATTCCCTATATAGTATTAGTGTACTACTTTTGACCAGAGCCCTATGGGCCCTAGTCAAATGTAGTGCACTATGTAGGGAATAGGTTGTCATTTGGGTCACAGACCTGCACTCAAAGATGTAATGTTAAAGCTGCTACAGCCAGCCAGCAGACCTTAAATAGCAGTGCTCATCAGTTCTCCTCTCCCGTGATAGTAGGGTAGGGACACGGAAACACACACACACAATTAAGTGATAATGCCCAAGAAGCCGGTGTTTGGAGGAGATTGGCACAGGTGTTGTTAGGCCCGAGATGAAGTCGATGCCCACCAAACCGTGCCAATATATCCTCCAAACACCGGCTTCGAGGACATTATCACTTTTATACAACGGGTTACCAACATACTTAAATAATGATTGACAGATTTTCGTAAAAAAACGTTATTGATATGAATTTATTCATACTATTTCATCCTTCCACAAGATATAGTCCCGAAACAAATCCAGAGTTGCTACCCAAGCCGTCTGGTCGTTCATTCTATTGGTTCGGTTGCCAGAGACACAACCCAGTCATTCAGTCTATTTGTTCTGTATCAATGGACGCGACCCAGTGCTCGTTCTAAATGTCCCATTGCCATACTGGCTGTCAGCGGTCTTATCCCTTGCTTGCCAGCTAGCCAACTACGGCGAATTTACAGTCACGTCAAACAGTGCAGACAGAATAACAACAGTAGCTGCATTTGTTTAAGTTGTTTTGTAGTGACATTTATTTAGATACTTAATAAAATTGAGCTAATGAAGCACAATTTCGCCTGGCAAAGAAAATGTGCTCTCTCATCAGGACACTGTTGTTCAGAGGAGCTAGCCAACAACACAGATAACACAATCACTTCAAACTGAAGCTGGAAACTAGCTGCACTTCATTTCATTTCACTATTTTTCCACTGACATTTCTTTGTATATACCAATAAAAGGATGCCAGCTGATTCATGATTTCGACCTACACGTTCATTACTATGGAATAGTTGGAGATCGAATTTGAATATTGAAACAAGTCAGAGAGACAGACAGCGAGGATTATACAAATCTCCGCTGTTGAAAACGAAATGTTAGTCTAAAAGAAATGTGAGATAATGTCTAAATGCTTTTTATAGTGGAGATCAAATTCATAACGTTCCCTGCCTGGGCTGATAAGACAGTGGATTGCGCAGTCAGATGGAACAGAGTAAATAGGCATTTTAACGTCATAGATTTAGCCGGTGGTAACTTGTGGAAAAGACACCGGCTGGAATGTGCTTTTAACCAATCAGCATTCAGGATTAGACCCACCCGTTGTATAACTATGAACACACACACAAACAGCCATAGACATTCGCGGGCATACACACACACACCCCATGCAGAGCTGGGATAGCTCTCTTATGCTTGGCATGTGTCCTGCTGCCCGCCCGGCCCACCCAGACATAGTGGATAACATACACACCCGCACACACACACAGGCATGCCCAGCGCTGTGTATCCATGGGGTGGGCTCAGCCACAGCTGGGAATCATTGACTGGAGCTGTTACTCAAACTCCAACACACACAGGGAACGACACGTGCATATGATGTATGAGTGTATGTGAGTGAAGAGTATAGACTCACCCATGAAGGATCCAGTGCTGCAGATGAGGCTGAAGAAGCAGCTTTCTGGAGGAAGAGTTCCACATTTACTGTAGAAGACAGTAGAACAACCAAAAGACAAATCAGATCACGGCCAACCGTCAACAGACAAAGAGTGTCTCTCTGCGTGTATGTCTAATCTGCACTTTCTCAGTTGGATAAAAGTCTGTCCTCTCCTCGACTCCTCTGTTCTCCTTTCCTCCGATAAGTGGTCGCTATATGTAGGAGGGTGTAAATTTGTTAATAGGTGACCAAAGGAGTTTGCTCCTCTCCTCGATTGCCTCCTCAGGATTCTAAGGTGTATCCTACCACAGAAGAGTTTAGAAATCCTTTGAAACAACTGTGGTTTCCTCGGAGGAGAAAAGCATGCACAGACATTGAAAAATGATACGATACTTGTCAATTTGTCTATAAAATGTCTAGCATAACTAGTTACATTTCTTTTGACCACTTTACACAAGATGGCGTAGCAGTCAGACGTCTTTGTCTTGTCTCGTCCCATGTATATATCTTTTATATCTTTTTCTTCGCATTCTTTTCATATTTTTCCTAAACCTCAACTTCAAAATACTCTCCTGCAACCCGCCTCACTCAATGTGGTGGTGATCTGAGTTCCCCCCAGTTTGTACAACGCGTTTCAAGCCAGAGCATACCGAACCTATTTTTCTCTCCATATCCCCGGATTCCTACCGCAAACTCTGAACCCATTCATCTGGATCATGGCAGCTAGCTAACCTACTCCTGGCTAACGTTTCCGTCCCGGAGCAAGCACCAACTAGCCAGGAGCAAGCCCATGCTAGACCCACCCTGGGCCACTCCTGAAGCTCACTCCTCGGCTACAATATCCGGACCCCTTCTACTGCCGATACGGGGCACGGAACCCCGCCGATCCTTCACGACTGGAATCCCGACATAATCTGCCCGAGGTTCCCAACAGGTCCCTCAGGTACGACGTCCCCTGAAGGCCCATTCTGCTAACCGCGGCCTGCTAGCTATCTAGAGCATATTGGACTGTTAGCTGATCGACCGGCCAGTTTCTTGGACCACTATACCCATTTTGCCAATTGGACTTGGACCCCTCTGCTACTTGGAACCCTACTAATTCCACAACTGGTCTATCGACGTCACAACGCAAGGAGGCAAAAACAGACTTTCCCACATCGCGACGTCCCTCTAAGGCCCTTATGCTAGCTTGCTAGCCCGAGCTTGCTATCTGTCTGAATCGCCGTGTCCCCAGCCAGTCCAACCACTCACTGGACCGATTCGATCCCTTTGCTATGCATGCCTCTCCCTAATATCAATATGCCTTGTTCATTACTGTCCTGGTTAGTGATTACTGTCTTATTTTACTGTAGAGCCTCTAGCCCTGCTCAATATGCTTTAACCAACCATGTTGTTCCACCTCCCACATATGCGATGACATCACCTGATTTAAACGTCTCTAGAGACTAGATCTCTCTCTTCATTACTCAATATGCCTAGGTTTACTTCCAATGTACTCTCTTCCTACCATACCTTTGTCTGTACATTATGCCTTGAATCTATGCTATAGTGCCCAGAAACCTGCTCCCTTTACTCTCTGTTCCGAACGTGCTAGACGGCCAGTTCTTATAGCCTTTAGCCGTACCCTTATCCTACATCTCCTCTGTTCCTCTGGTGATGTAGAGGTTAATCCAGGACCTGCAGTGCCTAGCTCCACTCCTACTCCCCAAGTGCTCTCATTTGTTGACTTCTGTAACCATAAAAGCCTTGGTTTCATGCATGTTAACATTAGAAGCCTACTCCCTAAGTTTGCTTTATTCACTGCTTTAGCACACTCTGCCAACCCGGATGTCTTAGCCGTGTCTGAATCCTGGCTTAGGAAAACCACCAAAAACCCTGAAATTTCCATCCTTAACTATAACATTTTCAGACTAGATAGAACTGCAGAGATAGCCTGCAGAGTTCAATCTTACTATCCAGGTCTGTACCAAAACAATTTGAGCTTCTACTTCAAAAGATTCACCTTTCCAGAAACAAGTCTCTCACCGTTGCTATAGACCACCTTCTGCCCCCAGCTGTGCCCTCGACACCATATGTGAATTGATTGCCCCCCATCTATCTTCTGAGCTCGTGCTGCTAGGTGACCTAAACTGGAACATGCTTAACACCCTGGCCATCCTACAATCTAAGCTTGACGCCCTCAATCATTTACGTTACATTTACGTCATTTAGCAGACGCTCTTATCCAGAGCGACTTACAAATTGGAAAGTCCATACATATTCATCCTGGTCCCCCCGTGGGGAATGAACCCACAACCCTGGCGTTGCCATGCTCTACCAACTCAGCCACACGGGACCAATCTCAATCTCACACAAATTATCTATGAACCTATCAGGTACAACCCCAAATCCGTAAACACGGGCACCCTCATAGATATCATCCTAACTAACTCGCCCTCCAAATACACCTCTGCTGTTTTCAACCAAGATCTCAGCAATTACTGCCTCATTGCCTGCACTGTCAAACGCTCCCTAAAACACTCCCTAAAACAGCCCTTTCTAATCGACCTGGCCGGGGTATCCTGTAATGACATTGACCTCATCCCGTCAGTAGAGGATGCCTGGTTATTCTTTAAAAGTGCCTTCCTCACCATCTTAAATAAGCATGTTCCATTCAAAAAATGTAGAACCAAGAATAGATATAGCCCTTGGTTCACTCCAGACCTGTCTGCCCTTGACCAGCACAAAAACATCCTACTGCATTAGCATCGAATAACCCCCACGATATGCAACTTTTCAGGGAAGTTAGGAACCAATATACACAGGCAGTTTGAAAAGCTACCTACAGTGGGCTCCAAAATTACTGGCACCCCTGACTGGCAATGCACAAACAATACTTTAAAAAATATAAACAATATAATTATAGAGATAAACTCAAAATACCAACATGTGAGAAATACTGTACTTTATTAATGTTTCAATGGAACCAACCACAATCATTCAATTATTTAATACAAAATAAATTTAACCAAAATCAAGGTTTCATAATTATTGGCACGCCTCATTTAGTACTTAGTGCAACCACCTCTGGCAAGGATAACAGCATGGAGTCTTTTCTTGTAATGTTTGACAAGGTTAAGGAACACATTTGGAAGGATTTTGGACCATTCCTCTATGCAGATTCTTTCAAGATCCTTCACATTCTTGGGTTTGCGCTTATCAACTGCCCTCTTTCACTCAGCCCACAGGTTTTTGATTGGATTGAAGTCCGGCGACTGAGATGGCCATGGCAGAACATTGATTTTGTTGTCACAGAACCATTTCTGTGTGGATCTTGAGGTATGTTTCGGGTCATTGTCTTGTTGGAAAGTCCACCTACTGCCAAGTCCTAGTCTTCTGGCTGAGGCAACCAGATTGTCCGCCAAAATTGCCTGATACTTGGTAGAATTCATTATGCCATCAATCTTAACCAGTGCCCCTGGACCTCTGGAATTAAAACAGCCCCAAAACATCACTGTAACGGCAGTCTAGCTCTTCCTCCTACTCGGACGAGGAGAGGCGAGAAGGATCGGAGGACCAATGTACAGCGTGGTAAGTTTCCATGATATAATATACACGAAAACAATACACAATACAAAATAACAAACGAACTAACCGCCACAGTCCCGTGTGGCACAAACACTGACACAGGAAACAACCACCCACAAATCCCCAACACAAAACAAGCCACCTATATATGATTCTCAATCAGGGACAACGATTGACAGCTGCCTCTGATTGAGAACCATATTAGGCCGAACACAGAAACAGACAAACTAGACACACAACATAGAATGCCCACCCAGCTCACGTCCTGACCAACACTAAAACAAGCAAAACACATAAGAACTATGGTCAGGACGTGACAATCACTGGGTATGAGATGTGCCTCTCCTTGTATGCATCTCTGTTTCGACGCCAAACATGCCGATGCTGTATCTGACCAAAACGTTCAATTTTGGTCTCATCTGACCAGAGCACCTTCTTCCAGTCATAATTTAAATGACGTTTGGGAAACTCCAAGCGCTTGCGTCTGTGTCTTGTGGTCAGAAAGGTCTTTCTTCTGGCAACCCTTCCAAAGAGCCTGTGGATGTGAAGGTGGCGTCTGATGGTGCTTTTTGAAACCTGGTGGCCCCAAGACGCCACCAAGGGCTGCAATTCTTTCACAGTGATATCTTTTGAAATTTCTAATAATTGCCCTGACAGTGCTCAGTGGTATATTCAATCGTTTGTGGATCTTCTTGTAAGCCATTACCAGATTTATGAAGGTCTATGACCATCTGTCTCTTTTGAACTGCTAGTTCTTTTGTTTTCTTCATGGTGTTGGATGACAGCGGGATATTGCATGTGTGTTACCTCATTTTTATACCCTAGTGAAACAGGAAGTGATGTAATGGCACAATATAGTTCCTTAAGACTAAATAATTGGAATTTAATTTGTGGTTTAATTTTGGTAGATGTTATTTACAATAATCTTTAAGGGTGCCATTCATTGTGAAACCCTGATTTGGAGGACATTGATTTTTATTTAAATCAATAAATTATTTTGGTTGGTTCCATTGAAACATTAATATAGAACAGTATTTCTCACATGTTGGTATTTTGAGTTTCTCAAAAATTATATTGTTTATATTTGTTTAGGCATTTGTGCATTGCCAGTCAGGGGTGCCAGTAATTTTGGAGCCCACTGTATATCTATCCTACCCTACCTTTCTAAGGTCTTTGAAAGCCAAGTTAACAAACAGATTACCGACCATTTCGAATCTCACTGTACCTTCTCTGCTATACAATCTGGTTTCAGAGCTGGTCAAGGGTGCACCTCAGCCACGCTCAAGGTCCTAAACGATATCATAACCGCCATCGATAAGAGACAACACTGTGCAGCCGTATTCATCGACCTGGCTAAGGCTTTTGACTCTGTCAATCACAACATTCTTATTGGCAGACTCAACAGCCTTGGTTTCTCACATGACTGCCTCGCTTGGTTCTCCAACTACTTCTCCGATAGAGTTCAGTATGTCAAATCGGAGCGCCTGTTGTCGGGACCTCTGGCAGTCTCTATGGGGGTGCCACAGGGTTCAATTCTCGGCCCGACTCTCTTCTCTGTATACATCAATGATGTCGCTCTCGCTGCTGGTGATTCTTTGATCCACCTCTACGCAGACGACATCATTCTGTATACCTCTGGCCCTTTGTTGGACACTGTGTTAACTAACCTCCAGATGAGATTCAATGCCATACAACTCTCCTTCCGTGGCCTCCAACTGCTCTTAAATACAAGTAAAACTAAATGCATACTCTTCAACCGATCGCTGCCCGCACCTGCCCGCCCATCCAGCATCACTACTCTGGACAGTTCTGACTTAGAATATGTGGACAACTACAAATACCTAGGTGTCTGGTTAGGCTGTAAACTCTCCTTCCAGACTCACATTAAACATCCCCAATCCAAAATTAAATCTAGAATCGGCTTCCTATTTCGCAACAAAGCATCCTTCACTCATGCTGCCAAACATACCCTCGTAAAACTGACCCCCCTACCGATCCTCGACTTCGGTGATGTCATTTATAAAATAGTTTCCAATACTCTACTCAGCAAATTGGATGCAGTCTATCACAGTGCCATCCATTTTGTCACCAAAGACCAATATACTTTCCACCACTGTGACCGGTATCCTCTCGTTGGCTGGCCCTCGCTTCATACTCGTCACCAAACCCACTGGCTCCAATGGCTCCAAGTCATCTACAAGTCTCTGCTAGGTAAAGCCCCGCCTTATCTCAGCTCACTGGTCACCATTTCAGCACCCACCCGTAGCACGCTCTCCAGCAGGTATATCTCACTGGTCACCCCAAAGCCAATTCTTCCCTTGGCCCCCTCTCCTTCCAGTTCTCTGCTGCAATGACTGAAACGAACTGCAAAAATCACTGAAGCTGGAGACTCTTACCTCCCTTACTAGCTTTAAGCACCAGCTGTTAGAGCAGCTCACAGATCACTGCACCTGTACATAGCTCACCTGTACATAGCTCACCTGTAAATAGTCCATCCAATCTACCTCATCCCCATACTGTATTTATTTATTTATCTTGCTCCTTTGCACCCCAGTATCTCAACTTGCACATTCATCCTCTGCACATCCTACCATTGTTTAATTGTTATATTGTAATTACTTTGCTACCATGGCCTATTTATTGCCTTACCTCTCTTATCCTACCTCATTTGCACACACTGTATATAGATTCTTCTATTGTATTATTGATTGTATGTTTGTTTATTCCATGTGTAACTCTGTGTTGTTGTATGTGTCGAACTGCTTTGCTTTATCTTGGCCAGGTCGCAGTTGCAAATGAGAACTTGTTCTCAACTAGCCTACCTGGTTAAATAAAGATGAAATAAATAAAAATTTAAAATAAACATGTATTTTGGAATTCCATCTATGTAAACATAATTTGCCTGATGACACGCTAGCAGAGAAGGAGTCTTTTATACAAGTGCATTTGTTTCCACGTTTCCTCTCCTCCTCTCCTTGATTACGTTTAAAGTTTTTCAAAAAGGAGGTGAGGACAAAGAAAAGGACACAAGTATCGAGGAAATCCAATTGAGAAAAGGCCTGAGTGATCTCCTCTGCCATGCAATAGCATTTGACCTTTCACCTACTCTTCTAGCCTGTGTTCTAGGAAAATTAAGTGAAGGAACCAGCCATTATAGGGGGGAGGCAATCAGCCATAATACCGCCCTCCTGCCTGACTGCTTTCGAGTGTTTTTGTGTGCGCGTGTGTGTGTGTGTGTGTGTGTGTGTGTGTGTGTGTGTGTGTGTGTGTTCCTGTGTACGTGCGTGAGTGTGGCCTGTCTGCCTGGTCCTGTCTCCTGTTAACACCAATCCCTCTCAGCTGACTAGATCTCGCCACTCTGTCACACACACACACACACTAAAAAGCATGCACACAAACACTCGAAGACAGACACTAAAAAGCACACACACACAAACAAACACATACAGACAGACACTAAAAAGCAAGCACACACTCAACCCTTTCTCTCATTCATAGCCAGATTGGAAAACCATTCAAGAGTAATTGCAACTTCTAGAGGCAGGATATCCTGTAAGCTTTTTCAATACCATATATTTACATTCCCCAAGTCTTTCATAGAAACCATATATTTACATTCCCTAATGGTCCTTTGATGTTCAAAGCTCTGGGAACGGGAGAGGCTAAAGAAAGCACAAGTCTCTTTATTCTCTCACTCCCCCCATCTGAAAACAAACTCCTCTTTTCTGGGGAATTGACTGTGTGTGTGTTTCAAGTTTTAATGCCACGTGCACAAATACAGTGAAATGCCTTTCTTGCAAGCTCCAAACCCAACAATGCAGTAATCAATATCAATGTAGCACAAAAAAAAACATACCTTAGAACAAAAACACACAAATAAAAAGAAGAAAAACAACATAGTAAGAAGCTATATACAGTGTCAGTTCCAATACCATGTTTAAAATATGCAGGGATACTGGAGTGATAGACGTAGATTTGTATATGGATAGGGTGACTAGGCATCAGGATATATGATAAACAGAGGAGCAGCAACATACATGATGATTGTGTGTGTGTGTGTGTGTGTGTGTGTGTGTGTGTGTGTGTGTGTGTGTGTGTGTGTGTGTGTGTGTGTGTGTGTGTGTGTGTGTGTGTGTGTGTGTGTGTGTGTGTGTGTGTGTGTGTGTGTGTGTGCATATCAGGCATGTGCAGACCTGTGCCTTCCCACCTTTTCCTCCTTCCATGGAGGAAGGCAGGAAATCTCAGCCGTCAGTTATTTTCAGAAACAGGAATTACACACAGATAGGCACACACACACACACACACACACACACACACACACACACACACACACACACACACACACACACACACACACACACACACACACACACACACACACACACACACACAAAGAAGATGGAGAACAAGCTATGAAGGGAAATACTGGAGTTTTGGTGCAGGTACAGCCAACTAGAGCAAAAATAATATTGTCAAAACGATACGATATATCGTCAAAAATAATATCCCAATATGTAACCGTATACATTTTTCCCCGTCACTAGTATGCAGACATGTGCACGCATATACGTTAGACACGTAATTGTGCACACACAAACAGTTGTGTGTGACTATACACACACACAATCACAAGTGTGCACAGTCCCTTTGAGCTTCAGTCAGTGAGTGCCAACTGGCTGGTGACTCAGGTCATGAGAAACAACAGCCCCGTGTTCCTATTAGAGAGAGAGAGAAAAGGAGGAAACAAAGGGAGAAAGAATGAGAAAGAAGGAAAGAGAAAGGGGTGGTGAAGTGCAAGCGAGAGGGAAGGAGAAAAAATAACAGAGGCAGCGGCTACTCTTCCTGGGGTCAAAACAGGAAACAAAACACAAATATAATACATAAAATACATAATACAATACAATGAAAAATACATAAAAATGTCTCTTAACAGTGCACATCGTGCCGTAAGGTATTCTTTATCCGTTTTTTAAAAACCTGGTTTTATTGCTAGCTTGAGTTACCTGGGATGGCAGAGAGTTCCATTAAGTCATGGCTCTATTTAATACTGTGCATTTCCCCGCCTCTGTTCTGGATCTGGGGACTGTGAAGAGACCTCTGGCTGCATGTCTTGTGTGGTACTGATGAGTGTCCGAACTGTATGCCAACTGCTTGAACAGACAGTTTTGTACCCAAACAACATCAGGGCTGCCAACTTCTGAAGAAAGCTTGGGGTGAGATTTTGTATGTGAATTTCATTGCCCCCTGACATAGCCCCTAGATGGAAAATTGTACTGTTTTAAAGTGAATTTCCTACAATTCTAAATATTTTTGACATGGCTTATCCATGGAAAATAAAACAAATAAAAACCAGAGGTCAGGTCTGTTCAGGATGCTTAAATTAACATTAAAAAAAGGTGACGACTTTGTTACTCTGTGATTTTTGGGGGATGAAATTCAAAGTAAAAATGTACACTGCTCAAAAAAAAAAAGGGAACACTAAAATAACACATCCTAGATCTGAATGAATGAAATATTCTTATTAAATACTTTTTTCTTTACATAGTTGAATGTGCTGACAACAAAATCACACAAAAATTATCAACGGAAATCAAATTTATCAACCCATGGAGGTCTGGATTTGGAGTCACACTCAAAATTAAAGTGGAAAACCACACTATAGGCTGATCCAACTTTGATGTAATGTCCTTAAAACAAGTCAAAAAGAGGCTCAGTAGTGTGTGTGGCTTCCACGTGCCTGTATGACCTCCCTACAACGCCTGGGCATGCTCCTGATGAGGTGGCGGATGGTCTCCTGAGGGATCTCCTCCCAGACCTGGACTAAAGCATCCGCCAACTCCTGGACAGTCTGTGGTGCAACGTGGCGTTGGTGGATGGAGCGAGACATGATGTCCCAGATGTGCTCAATTGGATTCAGGTCTGGGGAACGAGCGGGCCAGTCCATAGCATCAATGCTTTCCTCTTGCAGGAACTGCTGACACACTCCAGCCACATGAGGTCTAGCATTGTCTTGCATTAGGAGGAACCCAGGGCCAACCACACCAGCATATGGTCTCACAAGGGGTCTGAGGATCTCATCTCGGTACCTAATGGCAGCCAGGCTACCTCTGGCGAGCACATGGAGGGCTGTGCGGCCCCCCAAAGAAATGCCACCCCACACCATGACTGACCCACCGCCAAACCGGTCATGCTGGAGGATGTTGCAGGCAGCAGAACGTTCTCCACGGTGTCTCCAGACTCTGTCACATGTGCCCAGTGTGAACCTGCTTTCATCTGTGAAGAACACAGGGCGCCAGTGGCGAATTTGCCAATCTTGGTGTTCTCTGGCAAATGCCAAACATCCTGCACGGTGTTGGGCTGTAAGCACAACCCCCACCTGTGGATGTCAGGCCCTCATACCACCCTCATGGAGTCTGTTTCTGACCGTTTGAGCAGACACATGCACATTTGTGGCCGGCTGGAGGTCATTTTGCAGGGCTCTGGCAGTGCTCCTCCTTGCACAAAGGCGGAGGTAGAGGTACTGCTGCTGGGTTGTTGCCCTCCTACGGCCTCCTCCACGTCTCCTGATGTACTGGCCTGTCTCCTGGTAGCGCCTCCATGCTCTGTACACTACGCTGACAGACACAGCAAACCTTCTTGCCACAGCTCACATTGATGTGCCATCCTGGATGAGCTGCACTACCTGAGCCACTTGTGTGGGTTGTAGACTCCGTCTCATGCTACCACTAGAGTGAAAGCACCGCCAGCATTCAAAAGTGACCAAAACATCAGCCAGGAAGCATAGGAACTGAGAAGTGGTCTGTGGTCACCACCTGCAGAACCACTCCTTTATTGGGGGTGTCTTGCTAATTGCCTATAATTTACACCTGTTATCTATTCCATTTGCACAACAGCATGTGAAATTTATTGTCAATCAGTGTTGCTTCCTAAGTGGACAGTTTGATTTCACAGAAGTGTGATTGACTTGGAGTTACATTGTGTTGTTTAAGTGTTCCCTTTATTTTTTTGAGCAGTGTATATTAATGGTTGATGGCAATGGGTAACCAAATCATAGATTTTAGTCTCCTTGTCCATAGACAACTTTCAAGGTAAGGACACAAACATTTTGTAATTTGGATGAACTCTCTCTTCAAAATAAGGAAAAAAGAAAATCCTGCTTGCTCTCCAGGAGGGTTGGCCTCACTGAAGTTCTGGGTGTTTGAAAATGTTCTTGTTACAACAATTTCTCAAAATCACCCAAACTTCATGAAACATCTCATGAAAATGAATATTCAGGTGGCTTATGCCTACTAGTTGAAGATCCTTGCCATCACCTTACTCTACATAGACAAAATATGATGCGTTTATGAGTTGTGAGTACCCTAGCACTGTCTAGCATGTGCACAATACTAAAATGTAAAAAATTACATTTGATTCATGGAACATTTAATATCCAATCCTTATTTGTATGACATTCAAAACTGTCAATAAATGTCTGCAAAAATACATAGCCTCATATAACTCATTTTCAAAGACAAAAGTAGCCATATCAGATTTCAAATATGTGATTACAGTTGCAAAATTGGGAAGAAGTGTAATAATAAAATAAGTGTGGGGAATAACAGTAGTGTTCAGTAATTATATTTTAGCCCATTGTTAAGGAGAATTGTTCCACTGATCCCACTAAATTAAGTAAATAAATAAAATCTTCCGAAGACAAGATTACATAAATGTGCCCCGAAACACTAACCAAATAATTGTTATATTTATTGTCGCCCCTCTAGAATAAAACGTATATTTTCTGGGTTCACAATCTTTTTATTTTCACAGTTATAAATCAGGTCACCCTACCAAATACTGTAGGTCTGTCTGCTGACTTTTCGTTGTCACAGCCTAAACGCTAAACGAGGGGACTAATGCAAGTGTTGATTAAATCGACTTTAGCACATGCTGTTAAAAGGCTGCATTCTGCAATAACGACTGAAGTAACAGCAACCTAATTTTGTTGACAACATTGTACATAAAACAGGTCTACCATGCTACTCTTTTCAGAGTTGTATAAACTAAGGAGAGAATGTTCTCTCTCTCCAATCAGCTCCACTCTAATCTTGAGGGGCGTTTCTTTAAAACAGTCATCCAATCCCCTTGATCCCTTACATAACTAGACCAATCACATGCTTCAATGTGCCGCTGTTCACAGTGCTGTGGCAAGACAGGACAATGATCGAGGTTCAGCTCCTGATGTTAAATTGCAGGTGCAGATGATCCAATTTCAAAACGATTTGGAGTTGAAAAGTTAATGCGCTGACAATGCAATGGACTAATTAAAAATAAAAGTAGTACTTTTCAATGAGTGACATATAAGAGGTGTACCGTGAGAAGAGGGTCAAATGCCTGTGTCTCAAGGCCAATGCGTGAGAGTTGTCAACTCTGCAACACCTCGCACAAAGACCAATAGTGATGCAGTCAATCTCTCCTCAACTTTGAGCCAGGAGAGATTGACATGCATACTGACATTTGCCCTCTGTGTACATCTAAGTGCAATGCGTGCTGCTCAGAGAGACATCAGAGATTGTAACGTTCTTTGTTTCACGGAAACGTGGTTCACTCGAGACACGCTAACGGAGTCGGTACAGCCACCTGGTTTCTTCACGCATCGCGCCGACAGAAACAAACATCTCTCTGGTAAGAAGAAGGGCGGGGGGGTATGCCTTATGATTAACGAGACGTGGTGTGATCATAACAACAGACAGGAACTCAAGTCGTTTTGCTCACCTGGCCTAGAATTCCTTACAATCAAATGTCGACCGCATTATCTACCAAGAGAATTCTCTTCGATTATAATCACAGCCGTATATATCCCCGCCAAGCAGACACATCGATGGCCCTGAATGAACTTCATTGGATTCTATGTAAACTGGAAACCACATATCCTGAGGCTGCATTCATTGTAGCTGGGGATTTTAACAAGGCTAATCTGAAAACAAGACTCCCTAAAATCTATCAGCATATCGATTGTGCAACCAGGGCTGTTAAAACCCTGGATCATTGTTATTCTAACTTCCGCGACGCATATAAGGCCCTATCCCCGCCCTCCTTTCAGAAGAGCTGACCACGACTCCATTTTGTTGATCCCAGCTTATAGACAGAGACTAAAACAAGAAGCTCCCCGTAGCACTCACCTCCGTCATCATGAAGTGCTTTGAGAGACTAGTCAAGGACCATATCACCTCCACCCTACCTGACACCCTAGACCCACTCCAATTTGCTTACCGCCCCAACAGGTCCACAGATGACGCAATCGCAATCACACTGTACACTGCCCTAACCCACCTAGACAAGAGGAATACCTATGTAAGAATGCTGTTCATCGACAACAGCTCAGTATTTAACACCATAGTACCCTCCAAACTCGTCATTAAGCTTCTCGCTCTGTGCAACTGGGTCCTGGACTTCCTGACCGGCAGCCCCCAGGTGGTGAGGGTAGGAAACAACATCTCCACCGCGCTAATCCTCAACACTGGGGCCCCACAAGAGTGCATTCTCAGCCCTCTCCTGTACTCCCTGTTCACCCATGACTGCATGGCCATGCACGTCTCCAACTCAATCATCAAGTTTGCAGACGACACTAGTGGTAGGCTTGATTACCAACAACGACGAGACTGCCTAAAGGGAGGAGGTGAGGGCCCTCGGAGTGTGGTGTCAGGAAAATAACCTCACACTCAACGTCAACAAAACAAAAGAGATGATCGTGGACTTCAGGGAACAGCAGCGGGTGCACCCCCCTATCCACATCGACGGGACAATAGTGGAGAAGATGGAAAGCTTTAAAGTTCCTCAGCGTACACATCACAGACAAACTGTGCACAATCGAGAGCATCCTGTCGGGATGTATCATCGCCTGGTACAGCAACTGCTCCGCCCACAACCGTAAGGCTCTCCAGACGGTAATGAGGTCTGCACAACGCATCACCAGGGCCAAACTACCTGCTCTCCAGGACACCTACACCACCCGATGTCACAGGAAGGCCAAAAAGATCATCAAGGACAACAACCACCCGAGCCACTGCCTGTTCACCCCGCTATCATCCAGAAGGCGAGGTCAGTACAGGTGCATCAAAGCTGGGACCGAGAGACTGAAAAACAGCTTTTAACTCAAGGCCATCAGACTGTTAAACAGCCATAACTAACATTGAGTGGCTGCTGCCAACATACTGTCTCATCTCTAGCCACTTTAATAATAAAAAATTGGAGGTAATAAATGTATCACTAATCACTTTAAACTATGCCACTTTATATAATGTTTACATACCCTACACTACTCATCTCAAATGTATATACTGTACTCTATACCATCTACTGCATCTTGCCTATGCCGTTCGGCCATCACTCATCCATATATATTTTTATGTACATATTCTTATTCATCCCTTTACACTTGTGTGTATAAGGTAGTTGTTGGGAAATTGTTAGATTACTTGTTAGATATTACTGCATGGTTGGAACTAGAAGCACAAGCATTTCGCTACACTCGCATTAACATCTGCTAACCATGTGTATGTGACAAATAGAATTTGATTTGATTTGTTCTGGACCATATGCAATTTTCCAACTGGGCAGTAGTCTAGGTGTAACAAAACTAGGTCCCGTAGAACCTGACTGGTTGATTTAGAAAGAAAGCAGAGCAAAGCCTTATCATGGACAGACTTCTTTCTATTTTAGCAATTATTGTCTTGACCATGACAGCTTTCTTCTAGGGTGACACCCAGCAGTTTAGTCTCCTCAACTTGCTCAAATCGCCACATTATTCAGTATTAGATCTAGATGAGGTTTAGGGTTGAGTGAGTCTTTTGTAAAGAAAAACAATGCTTTTAGTTTCAGAGATATTTAGCACCAGCCTATTACTAGTCACCTATTCAAAACCTGACTGGAGCTCTATGGCAAGGGAGTCAGTTATTTATTTTACTGTCGTATCTGACATGTATACGGTTGAGTCGTCAGCGTACATAGACACACAGGCTTTATTTAAGATCAGTGGAAGGTCATTAGTAAAAACAGAACACAATAATGGCCCAAGCCAGCTGCCACACTCAACCAAATTTGCATTAGAGAGGCTTCCATTAAAGAAAACCCTCTGTGTTCTATTAGATAGGTAACTCTCAATCCATGATAATGCAGAGGATATAAAACCATAACATTTCGTTTTTCCAGCATTAGGTAATGATCAATGATTTCAAAAGCTGCACTGAAATATAACAAAACAGCTCCCACAATCTTCTTACTATAAATTTCTGTCAGCCAATCTACAGGCATTTGTGTCAGTGCCAAGCATGTTGAGTGCCCTTCCCTAAAAGCATGCTGAAAGTCTGTTGTTAAAACCTCTCTTGGGTACGTGAGACGTTAGCGTCCCACCTCTTCAACAGCCAGTGAAACTGCTGGGCGCCAAATTCAAATACAGAAATACTCATTCAAAAAATTCAGAAAACAAAACATATTTTACATAGGTTTAAAGATTAACTTCTTGTGAATCCAACCTCGGTGTCAGATTTTTAAAATGCTTTACGGCGAAAGCATCTTTACGATTATTTGAGAACATAGCCCAGCAGACAAATCATTACAAACAGTAACCAGCCAAGTAGAAGAGTTACACAAGTCAGAAATAGAGATAAAATGAATCCCTTACCTTTGATGATCTTCATATGGTTGCACTCAGCAGACATTCCATTTACTCAATAAATGTTCCTTTTGTTCGATAAAGTCTCTTTATATCCAAAAACCTCTGTTTTGTTCGCGCATTTTCTTCAGTAATCCACAGGCTCAAACGCAGTCAAAACAGGCAGACAAAAAAATCCAAATTGTATCCGTAAAGTTCAAAGAAACATGTCAAGCGATGTTTATATTCAATCCTCAGGTTGTTTTTAGCCTAAATAATCAATATTATTTCAACCGGACAATAACGTCGTCAATATAAAAGGTAAACAAGAAAGGCACTCTCTTGGTCGCACGCATGAAAAAGCTCTGTGACACTTTAGGGTACACTCATTCAGACTGCTCTTACTTCCTCATTTTTCAGAATACAAGCCTGAAACAATTTCTAAAGACTGTTGACATCTAGTGGAAGGCATAGGAACTGCAATTTGAGTCCTAAGTCAATGGATAATGTAATGGCATTGAATAGAAAACTACAAAACCAAAAAAAAAATACTTCTGAATGGATTTTTCTCAGGTTTTCATCCAAAATTCTGAATGCTGCCCCCTACCCTAGAGAAGTTAAAAGTGCCTTCCTCACCATCTTAAATAAGCATGCCCCATTAAAAAAATGTAGAACCAGGAAAGAATATAATCCCTGGTTCACTCCAGACCTGAATGTCCTTGACCAGCACAAAAGCATCCTGTGGCATACTGCATTAGCATCGAATAGCCCCCGCGATATGCAACTTTTCAGGGAAGTTAGGAACCAATATACACAGGCAATTAGGAAAACAAAGGCTAGCTTTTTCAAACAGAAATTTGCATCCTGTAGCACAAACTCTAAAAAGTTCTGGGACACTTTAAAGTCCATGGAGAATTAGAGCACCTCCTCCCAGCTGCCCTCCTCCTGGCTACCCCTACCCCCGTCAACAGCCCTGCAACCCCCACAGCAACTTGCCCAAGCCTCCCCCACTTCTAATTCACCCAAATTCAGATAGCTGATTTTCTGAAAGAGCTGCAAAATCTGGACCCCTACAAATCAGCTGGGCTAGACAATCTGGACCCTTTCTTTCTAAAATGATCCGCCAAAATTGTTGCAACCCCTATTACTAGCCTGTTCAACCTCTCTTTCGTATCGTCTGAGATCCCCAAAGATTGGATAGCTGCCGCGGTCATCCCCCTCTTCAAGATTGAATACCCAAACTGCTACAGACCTATATCTATCCTACCCTGCCTTTCTAAGGTCTTCGAAAGCCAAATTAACAAACAGATTACCGACCATTTCGAATCCCACCGTACCTTCTCCTTCAACTCTCCTTCCGTGGCCTCCAACTGCTCTTAAATGCAAGTAAAACTAAATGCATGCTATTCAACCGATCGTTGCCCACACCTGCCAGCCCGCCCAGCATCACTACTCTGGACGGTTCAGACTTAGAATATGTGGACAACTACAAATACCTAGGTGATTGGTTAGACTGTAAACTCTCCTTCCAGACTCATATTAAGCAACTCCAATCCAAAATTAAATATACAATCAGCTTCCTATTTCGCAACAAATCATCCTTCACTCATGCTGCCAAACATACCCTCGTAAAACTGACTATCCTACCGATCCTCGACTTCGGCGATGTCATTTACAAAATAGCCTCCAACACTCTACTCAGCAAATTGGATGCAGTCTATCACAGTGCCATCCGTTTTGTCACCAAAGCCCCATATTCTATCCACCATTGCGACCTGTATGCTCTCGTTGGCTGCAAAAATCTCTGAAGCTAGAGACTCATATCTCCCTCACTAGCTTTAAGCACCAGCTGTCAGAGCAGCTCATAGATCACTGCACCTGTAGCCCACCTGTAATTAGCCCATCCAACTACCTCCTCCCCATACTGCTATTTATTTTATTTATTTTGCTCCTTTGCACCCCAGTATCTCTACTTGTACACTCATATTCTGCACATCTATCACTCCAGTGTTTAATTGCTATATTGTAACTATTTCGCCACTATGGCCTATTTATTGCCTTACCTCCGTTATCCCATCTCATTTGCACACACTGTATGTAGACTTTTTCTATTGTATTATTGACTGTATGTTTGTTTATTCCATGTGTAACTCTGTGTTGTTGTTTGTGTTGCATTGCTTTGCTTTGTCTTGGCCAGGTCAAAGTTGTAAATGAGAACTTGTTGTCAACTAGCCTACCTGGTTGAAAATATATATATATTATTTCACCTTTAAATACAATTTCAATGTTCTCTGTTGCTTATTATGACAGAAGGGACTGGAGATGGAGGACTGGAGACTAGACAGTCAGTCTCTTAAGCAGTTTGCTATGTTGATGGAGATAATCCGGGAACCTCCTGCTCACTCTACTAGGCAAGTCAGTTAAGAACAAATTCTTATTTCCAATGACGACCTACCAAAAGGCAAAAGGCCTCCTGCGGGGATTAAAAATTAAAAAAAATATAGAGTGAATGCCTTCTCTTTTAAAGAGTGTTGGTTGCTCCCACAGCAAGTCAAAATTGTCACAAAAAGAGAAATTCCTGTCTTTGCAAAGTTTCTTCAGAAACTCGTTTCGTTTAGGGCAGCGAGGCAGCTGTAACTTCTATAGCATGGCAGGAGGCCAGAGATGATTATTCTCTTTCCTGTGGCAACAAGGGTGTTCAAGAGAATGTTGTAGTAGAGATAGAAGAGGAGTATTTTCCTGTGTGCATGGTCAGTCTGTCTGAATGGAGACAAATAGAGCTTGGAGTTTGTGTGCTGTGTCCATCCCAAACGGCAACCTATTTACTATTTAGTGCACTACGTTTGACCAAAGGTGGTGCATTATTTGGGGGCCCCTGAGTGGCGCAGCGTTCTGAGGCAATGCATCTCAGTTCTAGAGGCGTCACTACAGACCCTTGTTCGAACCCGGGCTCACAACCGGCCGTGATCGGGAGTCGGCGCACAATTGTCCGGGTTAGGGGAGGGACTTGCCTAGTTAAATAAAGATTAAAATAAATAAATATATAGATATATATAGGGAATAGGGTGCCATTTGGTATGAGCACTTGTTTTACTTTTTCTAAATTCACTGAGCGATTTATTTTGTATTTTTTTATTTAACTAGGCAAGTCAGTTAAGAACAAATTCTTATTTACAATGACGGCCTACCAAAAGGCAAAAGGCCTCCTGCGGGGATTAAAAACATAAAAAAATATAGGACAGAACCCACATCATGACAAGAGAGACACCACAACACTACATAAAGAGAGAACTAAGATAACAACATAGCATGGCAGCAACACAACATGACAACAACATCGTATCAACACAACATGGTAGCAGTTCAACATGGCAGCAGCACAACATGGTGAGTGAGTGAGTGAGTGAGTGAGTGAGTGAGTGAGTGAGTGAGTGAGTGAGTGAGTGAGTGAGTGAGTGAGTGAGTGAGTGAGTGAGTGAGTGATTAGACTAACCTGATGAGAGGAACATTGTCCAGAGTACAGCACAAAGTTGGTCCACTCTGTAGATAAAGCTCCTCCTCACATGACTGGTTATACAGCCTAGACAAATAAAATGCACACACACACACAAACACACACACAGACACACACACAGGAGGGGGAATGTTCTGATGAGTACATGGTTTTAAAAATCATGTCAGGCCTTGTAATTGTAACACTGTGGAACAGTCTAGTGCGTAATAGCAGACTATGTTTCTCTATTGCAATAGTCCTGTTATGGAAATACTAGTCTGGAAGTGACATTACATGGAAGACTGTTCTGACAACCCCACACACACACCCAGTATGGTGTAAGACTTTGGGAGTGAGTCAAAGACAGTTAAACATCATCACTAAGGACAGTATGTCGCAGCGCACACACATTGTCACACACACGTTACACACATGTGGTTTTTACATCACCCAGAAAAACTCTGGTGAACCACTGCTACTCCCACACCATATAAACACACACACACACACACACACACACACACACACACACACAGAAGAATGCACCTCCCTCTGTGTGGTACAGTTTGAATTCTCACAAGACCAGCAACATTATACTGGTGTGTTTAACCTGAGGTAAATATTAGCATCAATGTTGTATATTATTGGTTCTCCCACCACAGATACAATACAATGGTACTTTGAGTGTTATTCCACCTGCTCTCAATAAAGTTGTCATTCATGTTTTTCTAGCATTCCCTTTAGACATACTGTATGCTGTAGGTCAGTGTCTGCACCTACTAGCCCCAGAAACAGGTGTGGTGTCACATTATAGGGACAATGGCTGTGAGTGCTAGAGTTTCTATTTGTAGCCTAAACATTAACTAGCCTAAACAGGGTTTGCCCTGGATCAAAGAGGGGCTTAGGTGGTGGCGTGGCAGGGGGCGTATTATAAAAAACATATACTGTAGCTCCATTATCTTTTCTGCATACTTTATATCTGGTTTTAATCGTTTAAGTTTACACTGAAAGTGTTTTTCCATCCCGAAAATGTGTGTCTAAAATTAAATAAAAAGATCTATATCTGTTTTTTACATAGGCAGAGCGGGAAAAAAATGCTTAGCCCGGGAAAAATGCCCATTCAAGGATTTCAATTATAACCAGTTAAAGTTAAAACCAGTTATAACCAGTTATTAAACTGGAACTGACAGCATTTTAGCAACAGTTAACCCACTGTTCCCTGGGCGCCGGAGACGTGGCTGCCGATTAAGGCAGCCCTCCGCACCTCTCTGATTCAGAGGGGTTGGGTTAAATGCAGAACACACATTTAAGTTGAATGCAATCAGTTGTACAACTGACTAGGTATCCCCCTTTCCCCTTAACATAGCCAATCAGAGCTACAGTAGGCCATTATGCAAACAAGCCATTTGCCACAAGGGCCTGCCATCATTCACTTTGAACTTGACTGTGTGTTGCAACATCGCAAACTACTGCAAATATGTAAATACCACGGGAGTCCTCTTACATTTGGGAACTTTTACTATGACTTTTTTTGCCTATGTTTACTGACACCGGTTATATTCAGCGGGTGTTACGCGTTTGTAAATTCACCAGTTATTCTGAGCTCTGGCACACCAAATGACATGTGCATCTATAGCTGTGTAGCCTCCGAAAAACTGAGGGAAAAAGTCAGCCACTCACCCACTCCTCCGATGACATGACATCCTCCTAGCTAGCTATATAACTAACGTTAGGCTCCTGTGTTTTTAGCTTGCTTTACATATAGATATGCTAGCCTATTAGCCACGTTATGACTGACTTAGGATCATTGCCCCTGGTAGTTTGATTGTATTGACATTCATCATTTTTTTTTCCAAAATATTGAGTCATTGAAACTGATTTACAACCTGATAGCAACCTTTTTTGGACTACCAAGAAATGTATTGGTGAATTATATTAATCATGCATTGAACTGCATCCATCAATTATGCCAAAAATTCCTTACTGTATGTCATGGAATGTTGAGTCAAATATAACCCATTTTTAAAACCTCTTATAATGTTGGTTTTATAACATAATTCTATTTTTGACTGGTATTATGATTGTCTGTCTGTTTCATATCTGCAAAGTAGTTCAAAGGCTGTCAGTTACACTTTAACACGAATGAGATATGATTTAGCTACGTACCAGTTATCCACAGGGCAGACATGCTGGTTGTACAAGGCCATAGCGTACCTGTGACGAAGAAAAGAGTTAGCCTATACATCAGATAGACAACATGGATCAGGTAAAGGGCAATGGTTAGGGTTAAACACATCAGGCAGGATGCAACACACCTGACTCAACTCATCAACTAACCATGGTCTTAAATCTGGACCACACAACTGGAACTTGAACATTTGATTACTTGAAGCATTACACTTATTAATGCCCAGTCATTCATATTAAAATATGCAACGTACTTTTGTAGGGGTGTAATCGCACATGTGCGTACGGGTATCTCGGTTCAGTCCACACTGTGAACCTGAATGAATACATAAAAAATACAAAACAAAAACACTAGGCCTTTAGGCTATGCTGCATTGTAGGCCTATACCTCGAGTAAATCTGAGCTGAAAACAACTTTTCAGGCTGTTCAGTTAACTTCTCTAGGATAGGGGGCAGCATTTTCACGTTTGGATGAAAAGCGTGCCCAGAGTAAACTCCTACTCTGTCCCAGATGCTAATATATGCATATTAATATTAGTATTGGATAGAAAACACTCTGAAGTTTCTAAAACTGTTTGAATCATGTCTGTGACTATAACAGAACTTATTTGGCAGGCAAAACCCCGAGGACAAACCATTCAGATTTTTTTTTTTTTGAGGTCACTCTCTTTTCAATGGGTTTTCATTGGGAATCCAGATTTCTAAGGGACCTTCCTGCAGTACCTATCGCTTCCACTGGATGTCAACAGTCTTTAGAAATTGGTTGAGGTTTTTCCTTTGAGAAATGAAGAAGTAGCCATGTTCAGAATGAGGCTCCAGTGAAATATACTGTTTGTTAGAGGCGCGTGACCAGAAAGCATGCTACACATTGTTTTCCTCCGGTATTGAACACAGATCATCCCATCTTCAATTTTTATCGATTATTTACGTTAAAAAATACCTAAAGTTGTATTACAAAAGTAGTTTGAAATGTTTGGACAAAGCTTACAGGTAACCTTTGAGATATTTTGTAGTCACGTTGTGCAAGTTGGAACCGGTGTTTTTCTGGATTAAACACGCCAAATAAATTGACATTTTGGATATATATCGACGGAATTAATCGAACAAAACGACCATTTGTGATGTTTATGGGACATATTGGAGTGCCAACAGAAGAAGCTCGTCAAAGGTAAGGCATGAATTATATCTTTATTTCTGCGTTTTGTGTCACGCCGGGAGGGTTGAAATATGATGGTCTGTGATTGTTAGCTGGGGTGCTATCCTCAGATAATAGCATTGTTTTCTTTTGCTGTAAAGCATTTTTAAAATCTGGATTCACAACAAGTGTAGCTTTAATTTGGTGTATTGAATGTGTGATTTCATGAAAGTTAAATTTTTATAGTAATTTATTTGAATTTGGCGCTCTGCATTTTCACTGGATGTTGGCCAGGTGGAACGCTACCGTCCCACACATCCCAGAGAGATTTTAAAACAACTAGAACCTATGTGCACGTTGCAATCAAAATTAAAATCTTAATTGGCGCATTTCAAACTGTCCTTTTGTGAGGCGCAGCCGGGAACTAGTTCTGCGAGTGGTGGGGTCGATCAACCAGAAGTGGAGGATCTCCCATCATTGTTTAAATATCCAGTTTGGGAATGTTTTAGCTTCCCAGTAGATTACAACGGCGACGGACAGAGAGTTGTGGATAAAACGTTAACAGTATTTTGCCACACTCAACGAGAAAAGCCTATGCAATTGCTAACGCCTCAAATATGTTGACACATTTACGTGGACATCACCCCAGTATACCGGAGCAAGACCGAAACGCAAAGAAACAACATCATCGCCCCGCTGCATTCAAGCAGCCCTTGGCAGCTGATTCTGACCGGGCCAAAGAAATTACAAGAGCGATAGGTAGGCTGTGTTCATATTTTTTTTTTTTACAGTCTTTGGTTTTTAGACGGATAAGCACCCATTCTCGGTGGTTGAGAATAGGGGGTTTCAGCACCATTAGGAACTTCACTCTTGCACCCATTCAGCAAACACAGGTAGCACCCATTACACTTCAATCATTCCCAAGGTGAATGGCTATGCCTGCTACGCTATGAAACCACACACTATTGCAGAGACTTACCAGTCTCAATTGATATGGTGAAAACTGTGTGGGGAGGCAGAGGTACAGAAACTCACAGCAATACCTTTGTCAGATAACATTGTTAAACAAATAATTCATACTATTGCTAGCAATCAAGAGGAAATTGGAGAAGAAAAAAAACCTCCCCAGATTATGCTCGCCAAATTGACGTTAGCTGTGAGTGCGGAGATGCCCATGCCTTGACTTTTGTTCGCTATATATGTCAGGGGATGATATTCACGATGATGTATTGTTCTGTCTCACGATTCCCAAGCATGAAATGGCACAGGGGATGTTCAGTGTGCTGTGTGGCTATATTGACGAAAAACAGATTCCATCTATAGCAGGACGGCGGGCAGGCCTCTGCACTCTAGTTATGAATGTGTCTCACCTCTGCCATACAGATGCATTCATTGTATGATACAACGAGAGCAACTAGCAGCAAAAGAGCTGAGCGCAGAACTCTGAGATATACTGCAGCAGGTAACTTCCATTGTAACGCTTTGAACACACCAACAGTGTTTCGCGCAAAATAGTATGCAACAAAAGTTCCACATTCACAATTTCTGTCAAGCCTACTACGGATACTGTTCGATAAATCCAACATATGCACCACACCAAACGCATTGCAACTGCCTCTGAAACACAATGCTGCAAGGCAAACGCAGTCTTCCATTGGAAATTTATGTAATTCTGGTATACCAAAATGCACAACCCTGTCGGTGTGTTCGAAGCGTAAACTACATCGAAACACATCACTGCACGCAAGCCTGTTCGCAAAACTATGTGGAGATATGGGATCAGCGCAAGACAGTCATCTATTTCATACCGAGGCTTGGTGGTTTCCAGAGGGGAGTGTTGGAAAGCTTTTTCGCATTGAAAGAGGAACTGTTGTCATTTACAATGGATGTTAAAAAAAAAAAGACTTGGTTGACTTTTTTTGTAATGAAAAGAAAATGTGTCTCCTTGCCTATGTAACAGACATAGGCAATGTCAGAAACTGAACAAACTGAACGCAAGAATGCAGGGGAAATACAAAAACATTCTACAGATGAGTGACCAAAACAGTGGATTCAGAGGAAGTAATTCTTATTGGAGAGTCTTTCAAAAGCGAACCATGCCCCATTCCCTCGGCTGTGAATGTTACTAACAGAAAACAGCATCAGTAAGAGTCCCACACGAGTGATGACTGCTTACCTCAAACACTTGGAAAAGCACTTTGGGACCTACTTCCCAATCCATTTGACTGTGATCCTGGATTGACATGCCGGTAAGTGAAATTAAACAGCTGTTCGAGCTGTCATGTGACCGAATGTATTCACGGTTCACTACGGTGGAGTTTTGATTCCTGACTCGAAGGGAATATCCTGCTGTCTCCCTCTGAGCATTAATGCCGCGTTCAAAACAACTACCAACACAGAACTGGGAAATCTCCGACTTCCGACTTAGTGCGTTCAAGACAACTGGGAAATCAGAAAAAATTTGCTCCGACTGGGATTAAAAACAAATATCGATCCAGGTTGGATGTGACAGCAGAGATGAGGTGCGCACTGTCGACCACGCCCCTGACTTTGAGAAGTTCCGACAAGACATGCATTAATCACACCCATCTCATTAGTGGTGGTGAGATAAAATACATAATGTCAGACTCATTCGTAATTGACTGTCATAGCCCCTCAATAAAGTATGTGATGGTGAATTGAGAAGACACTCAGAAAGAATATTTTTGCTCAGTTCATCTTTACCTCGATCCTGACTAGTCTCCCAGTCCTTTCCATTGAAAAACATCCCCACTGCATGATGCTGCCACCACCATGCTTCACAGTAGGGATGGTGCCATGTTTCCTCCAGACGTAACACTTGGCATTCAGGTCAAAGAGTTCAATCTTGGTTTCATCGGATCAGAGAATCTTGTTTCTCATGGTCAGAGTCCTTTAGGTGCCTTTTGGCAAACTCCAAGCGGGCCATCATGTGCCTTTTAATTGAAGAGTGGCTTCCGTCTGGCCACTCTACCATAAAGGCCTGATTGGTGGAGTGCTGCAGAGATGGTTGTCCTTCTGGAAGGTTCTCCTATCTCCACAGAGGAACTCTGGAGCTCTGTCAGAGTGACCATCAGGTTCTTGGTCACCTCCTCAACCAAGGCCCTTCTATCACGATTGCTCAGTTTGGCCGGGCGGCCAGCACTAGGAAGAGTCTTGGTGGCGATGGAGGCCACTGTGTTCTTGGGGACATTCAATGCTGCAGACATTTTTTTGGTACCCTTCCCCAGATCTGTGCCTCGACATAATCCTGTCTCGGAGCTCTGCGGACAATTCATTTGACCTCATGGCTTGGTTTTTGCTCTGGCATGCACTGTCAACTGCGGGAACTCCAATCAAGTTGTAGAAACATCTCAGGGTTGATCAATGGAAACAGGATGCACCTGAGCTCAATTTCAAGTCTCATAGCAAAGGGTCTGAATACTTATGTAAATAAGGTATTTCTGTTCATTCTTTTTTTAGAAATTTGCAAAAATGAAAAAAATATGTTTTACTTTGTCATTACGGGTTATTGTGTGTAGATTGATGAGGACAATTTTTAAATAAATTTTAGAATATGGCTGTAGCATAACAAAATGTAGAAAAAGGGGTCTGAATACTTTCCGAATGCACTGTATATGACACTGTTATAGGTCTATCTCCCCTTACAGAGATTTTCAGAGTACTGCCCATAAGCAACACCCTGTCAAGAATTCAGTCAGACATTGTTGCTTATACAACTCTTTTAGCTAGACGGCTAATACTCCAAAACTGGAAGATGGTAGTTCCCCCATATTATAAATATTGGGTGGGAGATGTATTGTGGTCTCTGAAATGAGAAAAACGTTTATTCTATACACGTGGGAACTCCAAGCTGTTTTATGATGCTTGGGCTCCATTCTGGTCTTACTTTGAACCGAGATGGCTGCCTCGCTTCGCGTTCCTAGGAAAATATGCAGTATTTTGTTTTTTTATGTGTTATTCCTTACATTGGTACCCCAGGTAATCTTAGGTTTCATTACATACAGTCGGGAGGAACTACTGAATATAAGAGCAACGTCAACTCACCATCGTTACAACCAGGAATATGACTCTCCCGAAGCGGATTCTGTGTTTTGCCTTCCACCCAATACAATGGATCTGATCCCAGCCGGCGACCGTAAAAGGGGCAAACGAAGCGGTCTCCTGGTCAGGCTTTGGAGACGGGCACATCGCGCTCCACTCCCTAGCATACTACTCGCCATTGTCCAGTCTCTTGACAATAAGGTTGATGAAATTCGAGCAAGGGTAACATTCCAGAGAGACATCAGAGATTGTAACGTTCTTTGCTTCACGGAAACATGGCTCACTCGAGAGACGCTAACGGAGTCAGTGCAGCCAGCTGGTTTCTTCACGCATCGCGCCGACAGAATCAAACATCTTTCTGGTAAGAAGAGGGGCGGGGGTGTATGCCTTATGATTAACGAGACGTGGTGTGATCATAACAACATACAGGAACTCAAGTCATTCTGTTCACCTGATCTAGAATTCCTCACAATCAAATGTCGACCGCATTATCTACCAAGGGAATTCTCTTCGATTATAATCACAGCCGTATATATTCCCCCCCAAGCAGACACATCGATGGCCCTGAACGAACTTTATCTGACTCTTTGTAAACTGGAAACCACACACCCTGAGGCTGCATTCATCGTAGCTGGGGATTTTAACAAGGCTAATCTGAAAACAAAACTCCCTAAATTCTATCAGCATATCGATTGTGCTACCAGGGCTGGTAAAACCTTGGATCATTGTTATACTAACTTCCGCGACGCATATAAGGCCCTCCCCCGCCCTCCTTTCGGAAAAGCTGACCACGACTCAATTTTGTTGCTTCCAGCCTTCAAACAGAAACTAAAACAGCAAGCTCCCGCGCTCAGGTCTGTTCAGCGCTGATCCGACCAATCTGATTCCACGCTTCAAGACTGCTTCGATCACGTGGATTGGGATATGTTCCGCATTGCGTCCAACAACAACATTGACGAATACGCTGATTTGGTGAGCGAGTTCATTAGAAAGTGCATTGACGATGTCGTACCCACAGCAACGATTAAAACATTCCCAAACCAGAAACCGTGGATTGATGGCAGCATTCGCGTGAAACTGAAAGCGCGAACCATTGCTTTTAACCAGGGCAAGGTGACCGGAAACATGACCGAATACAAACAGTGTAGCTATTCCCTCCGCAAGGAAATCAAACAAGCTAAGTCCCAGTATAGAGACAAAGTAGAGTTGCAATTCAACAGCTCAGACACAAGAGGTATGTGGCAGGGTCTACAGTCAATCACGGATTACAAAAAGAAAACCAGCCCCGTCGCAGACCAGGATGTCTTGCTCCCAGACAGACTAAATAACTTTTTTGCTAGCTTTGAGGACAATACAGTGCCACTGACACGGCCCGCTACCAAAACCTGCGGGCTCTCCTTCACTGCAGCCGAGGTGAGGAAAACATTTAAACGTGTTAACCCTCGCAAGGCTGCAGGCCCAGACGGCATTCCCAGCCGCGTCCTCAGAGCATGCGCAGACCAGCTGGCTGGTGTGTTTAAGGACATATTCAATCAATCCTTATCCCAGTCTGCTGTTCCCACATGCTTCAAGAGGGCCACCATTGTTCCTGTTCCCAAGAAAGCTAAGGTAACAGAGCTAAACGACTACCGCCACGTAGCACTCACTTCCGTCATCATGAAGTGCTTTGAGAGACTAGTCAAGGACCATATCACCTCCACCCTACCTGACACCCTAGACCCACTCCAATTTGCTTACCGATCCAATAGGTCCACAGACGACGCAATCGCAACCACACTGCACACTACCCTAACCCATCTGGACAAGAGGAATACCTATGTAAGAATGCTGTTCATCGACTACAGCTCAGCATTTAACACCATAGTACCCTCCAAACTCGTTATCAAGCTCGAGACCCTGGGTCTCGACCCCGCCCTGTGCAACTGGGTCCTGGACTTCCTGACGGGCCGCCCCCAGGTGGTGAGGGTAGGTAACAACATCTCCACCCCGCTGATCCTCAACACTGGGGCCCCACAAGGGTGCGTTCTGAGCCCTCTCCTGTACTCCCTGTACCCACGACTGCGTGGCCATGCACGCCTCCAACTCAATCATCAAGTTTGCGGACGACACTACAGTGGTAGGCTTGATTACCAACAACGACGAGACGGCCTACAGGGAGGAGGTGAGGGCCCTTGGAGTGTGGTGTCAGGAAAATAACCTCACACTCAACGTCAACAAAACAAAGGAGATTATTGTGGACTTCAGGAAACAGCAGAGGGAGCACCCCCCTATCCACATCGACGGGACAGTAGTGGAGAAGGTGGAAAGTTTTAAGTTCCTCGGTGTACACATCACGGACAAACTGAATTGGTCCACCCACACAGACAGCGTTGTGAAGAAGGCGCAGCAGCGCCTCTTCAACCTCAGGAGGCTGAAGAAATTCGGCTTGTCACCAAAAGCACTCACAAACTTCTACAGATGCACAATCGAGAGCATCCTGTCGGGCTGTATCACCGCCTGGTACAGCAACTGCTCCGCCCACAACCGTAAGGCTCTCCAGAGGGTAGTGAGGTCTGCACAACGCATCACCGGGGGCAAACTACCTGCCCTCCAGGACACCTACACCACCCGATGTCACAGGAAGGCCATAAAGATCATCAAGGAAAAACAACCACCCGAGCCACTGCCTGTTCACCCCGCTATCATCCAGAAGGTGAGGTCAGTACAGGTGCATCAAAGCAGGGACCGAGAGACTGAAAAACAGCTTCTATCTCAAGGCCATCAGACTGTTAAACAGCCACCACTAACATTTAGTGGCCGCTGCCAACATACTGACTCAACTCCAGCCACTTTAATAATGGGAATTGATGGAAATTATGTAAAAATGTATCACTAGCCACTTTAAACAATGCCACTTAATATAATCTTTACATACCCTACATTACTTATCTCATATGTATATGTATATACTGTACTCTATATCATCTACTGCATCTTGCCATCTTTATGTAATACATGTATCACTAGCCACTTTAAACTATGCCACTTTATGTTTACATACCCTACATTACTCATCTCATATGTATAGACTGTACACTATACCATCTACTGCATCTTGCCTATGCCGTTCTGTACCATCACTCATTCATATATTTTTATGTACATATTCTTCATTCCTTTACACTTGTGTGTATAAGGTAGTAGTTGTGGAATTGTTAGGTTAGATTACTTGTTGGTTATTACTCCATTGTCGGAACTAGAAGCACAATGCATTTCGCTACACTCGCATTAACATCTGCTAACCATGTGTATGTGACAAATAAAATTTGATTTGATTTATTGAAGCAACATTCATCTGTATTTGACACCGCTGTGATTTACTGGTTGAAGGACAGTCTATTTTTTTATTTTTTGGGGGGGGGGGGGGTGGATCAGCTTAATATTGCGGAAAGAATGTTGCTTCCAATGTAATTGTCTGCATCATTTCCAATCCCCCATATTTTTGGGGGTAAATATATATATCCATTCACGTATGCATACATATACACATATATACATACACATACCTACATAGACATACATACTTTTTTTAAAGAGTATACCTTTATTATTATTCCCTGCAAACCCTACCACCGATCCCCCAATTGGAGTAAACTGATAAACATTTCTGTTTTTACCTTCAATTTATACATCTTATACACATTTTACAGACACAGTTCTCTCTTGTTTGTTCTTAGTCCTTCCTCTATTTCTGTTGTCCATCCAGTTTGATTTCCACTTGTAACTGTGCTATTTCACAATAGCTCCGCACCTATACACATTTCACAGATCCCGTATGCCCTACATTGTTTATCTTGTTATTAGTCCCACCCTTCAGCTCCACTCAACCTTTCCCATCTATCTTCCAACATCATCCATTTCGGATTTTTATTTGCCATATATTTTTCAACTGTGCTGTGATGCTTCACAAAAGATTTGAATCTTCCAATTCTCATAGCTTCCACGGATTGTAAATTAAAAATAAACATTTTTGCTAAAATAATTATTATATTATTGATTGATTGACTATGGCTTTTCAAATCCCCCAGTATTGCTATCTGTAGCGTTAGTTCTACGCAAATGTTGCAATTCTTCAACCATTCCTGGACCTGTGACCAAAAACGAGCTACATGCGGACAATACCAAAATAAATGGTCTAATGACTCTGCCTCCTCACAGCAGAATCTACAGAGCTGAGAAGATTGTATCCCCCATATATATAACATTCTATTAGTTGCAAGAATTTTGTACAATAATTTAAATTGAAAAATTCGAAGTTTTGAATCCGGCGTTGTTTTGCGTATCAATTCATAAACCATGTGCCATGGAATGGGTACATCGAAAATCTCTTCCCAACTATTTTGCAATTTATATGGCACAGCTGTAAGTTTGTTGGTCCTTAAATGAAATTGGTATATGTTTTTATTTATCACACTTTCCTTTAACCATTTATGTTCTTTAATATAAGGCCGACATACAAGTTCCTTACTTTTATCCCCTTCCACCTGCCTCTTCCATTTTTGTGGTAATGCTGCAATTAATTGGTTGTAATTTTGGGTAGAGCAGACATTTCCATATGTCTGTGTTAGCTGCATGTGTGACATTACTCCACCAGTCCTATTTATGATATCATTCACAAAAATTATACCTTTTTTAAACATTTCTTCGATAAATACAGTTTTTTTATCAATTACTATATTTGAATTTAACCACAAGATTTATTGTACTATTTGTTCCGTCCTTTCAGGTGGATTAAACTGAAATTGCAACCAACTTTCTAAGGCTTGTTTAAAAAATAAAGATATTTTGGAAATTATTTCCTTTTCAAGCAACCGAAAGTGAGCAGGTGTAATCTGAATAAAGGGAAAAAGGCCCTTCTTGAACATAGGATGAGACATTCGTACCAATCTACTAGAGAACCAGTTTGGATTTAAGTATAACTTTTGTATGACTGATGCCTTTAGTGAGAGGTCTAATGCTTTAATATTTAATAATTCTGCCCTCCGAATTCATATTCGTTATATAAATAGGCCCTTTTAATTTTATCTGGCTTGCCGTTCCAAATAAAATTGAATATTTTTTGTTCATATAATTTAAAAAGCAGGTCACTAGGTGTAGGCAAAACCATAAGCAAATAGGTAAACTGTGATATGATTAAAGAGTTAAATCAGGGTGATTTTCCCACAAATAGACAGGTATTTTCCTTTCCATGGTAGCAAGATCTTATCTATTTTTGCTAACTTTCTATAAAAATTTATTGGAGTGAGATCATTTCTTTCTTTTGGGATTTGTATACCGAGTATGTCCACATCACCGTCAGACCATTTAATTGGTAAACTACATGGCAATGTAAAATGTGTATTTTTTAGTGATCCAATACGTAATATGGTACATTTATCATAATTTGGTTTTAATCCAGAGAGGATAGCAAATGTATCTAGATCCTCTAAGAGGCCGTGGAGAGATTCTAGTTGTGGTTTTAAAAGAAAACATGAATCATCAGCGTACAATGACACCTTAGTTTTTAGGCCCTGGATTTCTAATCCCTTAATATTAATGTTTGATCTAATTTTAACAGCTAACATTTCGATGGCAATAATAAATAGATATGCCGATAGTGGACAACCTTGTTTTACTCCTCTAGATAGTTTAAAACTTTCTGAGATGTAGCCATTATTTACTATTTTACACCTAGGGTTACTATACATAATTTTTACCCATTTTATAAGAGATTCCCCAAAATTGAAATATTCTAGGCATTTATATATAAACTCCAGTCGTACTTTATCAAAAGCCTTTTCAAAATCAGCTATGAAAACCAGGCCTGGTGTCCCCGATATTTCATAGTGTTCTATTGTTTCCAGTACTTGCCTTATATTATCTCCAATGTATCGTCCATGTAAAAAACCTGTCTGATTAGGATGAATAATATCTGACAAAACTTTTTTTATTCTATGCGCCAAGCATTTTGCTAGGATTTTTGCATCACAACACCGAAGTGTAAGAGGTCTCCAATTTTTTAAATGGACTGGATCTTTATATATACCACTTGGGTCCTGTTTCAGTAATAATGATATCACACCTTCTTGTTGCGTGTCTGATAATCTCTCATTTATATGAGTGATTAAAACAAGCTAATAATGGTCCTTTGAGTATATCAAAAAAATGTTTGTATACTTCCACTGGTATGCCATCCAGTCCTGGAGTTTTCCCATCCTTAAAGGCCCCAATTGCATCAAGTAGTTCCTCCTCTGTAATTAGGCCTTCACATGAGTCTTTCTGTACAGATGTTAATTTTACATTATTATTAGGGAAAAAATCCATACAATTAGTTTCAGTTAGTGGAGATGGATGAGCCTGAAACGAAAATATATTCCTAAAGTACTTTACTTCCTCTTTCAAAATATCATTTGGTGAATCATGCGTGACTCCATCATTTGTAACAAGTTTTAATACGTTTTTTTTGGTAGCATTTCTATATTGAAGATTGAAAAAGAATTTGGTGCATTTTTCCCTATATTCCATCCAGTTCGCTTTATTTTTGTAATATATTACACTGGATCTTTCTTGAATAAGTTCCTTCATTTCTTTTTGTTTTTCCTCTAACTTATTCTGTGCCTCTATGGTACCGTTTTTATTGTTATCTAACTGTACTGTTAGTCCTTCAATTTCCTTTGTTAATATGGACTCTTTTGATCGAAATTGCTTTTGTTTTATATATGAGTACTGAATTGCATGGCCTCTAAAGGCACACTTAAAAGTGTCCCATATAATATGGGGATCTGCTGTACCTATGTTATGTCTAAAAAAGTCAGTTATAAATTCTTCTGCCCTAGTTCTATACAATTTATCATCTAGTAGGCTTTGATTAAATTTCCAATATCCTCGCCCACGTGGAAATTCTGTAAGAGTAATATATTTGCCAATTATGTGATGGTCCGACCGCATTCTGTCCCCTATCAAACACTTTTTAACTTTTGGTGCCAGAGAGAATGATATAAGAAAGTAGTCAAGGCGACAAGCTTGATTAAGCCTCCGCCATGTACAGTATATCACAAAAGTGAGTACACCCCTCACATTTTTGTAAATATTTGAGTATATCTCTTCATGCGACAACACTGAAGAAATGACACTTTGCTTCAATGTAAAGTAGTGAGTGTACAGCTCGTATAACAATGTAAATTTGCTGTCCCCTCAAAATAACTCAACACACAGCCAATAATGTCTAAACCGCTGGCAACAAAAGTGAGTACACCCCTAAGTGAAAATGTCCAAATTGGGCCCAAAGTGTCAATATTTTGTGTGGCCACCATCATTTTCCAGCACTGCCTTAACCCTCTTGGGCATGGAGTTCACCAGAGCTTCACAGGTTGCCACTGGAGTCCTCTTCCACTCCTCCATGACAACATCACGGAGCTGGTGGATGTTAGAGACCTTGCACTCATCCACCTTCCATTTGAGGATGCCCCACAGATGCTCAATAGGGTTTAGGTCTGGAGACATGCTTGGCCAGTCCATCACCTTTACCCTCAGCTTCTTTAGCAAGGCAGTGGTTGTCTTGTAGGTGTGTTTGGGGTCGTTATCATGTTGGAATACTGCTCTGCGGCCCAGTCTCCGAAAGCAGGGGATCATGCTCTGCTTCAGTATGTCACAGTACATGTTGGCATTCATGTTTCCCTCAATGAACTGTAGCTCCCCAGTGCCGGCAGCACTCATGCAGCCCCAGACCATGACACTCCCACCACCATGCTTGACTGTAGGCAAGACACACTTGTCTTTGTACTCCTCACCTGGTTGCCGCCACACACGCTTGACACCATCTGAACCAAATAAGTTTATCTTGGTCTCATCAGACCATAGGACATGGTTCCAGTAATCCATGTCCTTAGTCTGCTTGTCTTCAGCAAACTGTTTGCGGGCTTTCTTGTGCATCATCTTTAGAAGAGGCTTCCTTCTGGGACGACAGCCATGCAGACCAATTTGATGCAGTATACGGCGTATGGTCTGAGCACTGACAGGCTGACCCCCCACCCCTTCAACCTCTGCAGCAATGCTGGCAGCACTCATACGTCTATTTCCCAAAGACAACCTCTGGATATGACGCTGAGCACGTGCACTCAACTTCTTTGGTCGACCATGGCGAGGCCTGTTCTGAGTGGAACCTGTCCAGTTAAACCGCTGTATGGTCTTGGCCACCGTGCTGCAGCTCAGTTTCAGGGTCTTGGCAATCTTTTTATAGCCCAGGCCATCTTTATGTAGAGCAACAATTCTTTTTTTCAGATCCTCAGAGAGTTCTTTGCCATGAGGTGCCATGTTGAACTTCCAGTGACCAGTCAGTATGAGGGAGTGTGAGAGCGATGACACCAAATTTAACACACCTGCTACCCATTCACACCTGAGACCTTGTAACACTAACAAGTCACATGACACTGGGGAGGGAAAATGGCTAATTGGGCCCAATTTGGACATTTTCACTTAGGGGTGTACTCACTTTTGTTGCCAGCGGTTTAGACATTAATGGCTGTGTGTCGAGTTATTTTTAGGGGACAGCAAATGTACACTGTTATACAAGCTATACACTCACTACTTTACATTGTAGCAAAGTGTCATTTCTTCAGTGTTATCACATGAAAAGATATACTCAAATATTTACAAAATGTGAGGGGTGTACTCACTTTTGTGATATACTGTATATCTCACTAGGTCAGGGTATTTAAGTCTCCATATATCCACTAATTCCAATATATCCATGACATTCCTGATTTCCTTAAGTGCCTGAGGGTGATAGTTTGTAGTGTGATTTCC
Organism: Salvelinus fontinalis; assembly: GCF_029448725.1. Lineage (NCBI taxonomy): Eukaryota > Metazoa > Chordata > Actinopteri > Salmoniformes > Salmonidae > Salvelinus > Salvelinus fontinalis. The sequence goes on along the minus strand of NC_074665.1, from coordinate 62,859,354 downwards.
TTTCCGGTCCATAGAGGTATTTAAGACCGTATTAAAATCTCCCACTATAATAATAGAGTCTAGTGTTGCTTGTAGAGTTGATACATTCTTATATATATTGTCAAAGAAGCTTGGATCATCATTATTCGGACCGTATAGGTTAATAAGCCATATATGTTTATTGTCCAATAACATATTTAAAATAATCCATCTACCTTGAGGATCTGTTTGGACAAGTTGCACATTTGGATCAAAGTTATTATAAATTAAAACCATCACCCCTTTTGAATTTCTTTGCCCATGGGAGAAATATATTTCCCCCCCCCAGTTCTTTTTCCACAAAACTTCATCTAAAACTGTTGAATGGGTTTCCTGTAAACAGTAGATATTATAATCCTTCTCTTTTAGCCAGGTAAATACTGATCGTCTTTTCTTATTATCTGCTAAGCCATTACAATTGTAACTGGCTATACTTATTTCACCACTTACCATAATGAGACACACCTTTCAATTATTTTTATCAAAATATATGTTTGTAAACGTCCTATTAAAAAGTAACATAATGATTGAGTGTCTATATAGTTGTACCATGACATTTGCATCTCCACAAAGCAAACCTCCAATTGGTCCCCACTATTCCACCCGCCAAAAGCCCCCATCTCGAGTTGGGTTGTCATCCCAATGCCCGGCAGACCACCCCCGACCCCCCGCATCGCACAGCTCCGGACCGACTGGGATCCATCCTTCGAAAAGTGCACACAGCACCATCCACCGAACCGAAGCAGATCCATTGCCAAATGCATTTCCATCGCCCTCACCTCGATTTTTATTACATATTGCTGTGAATCATCCTCTATAGTCCCTAACATCTTTTACTTCTTCCTTCGCAACAGTTGTGGGATACACACATACACCCACACACATTCAGCCCTTACCCCCACACAACCATAAGCTCACCCTCTCAACAATTGCACCATCCCAGAGCCCAACTCAAGATGGGTCATGATTTACAAATGTACTTGCAGTTGCAGCTGCATGAGAAGGCCTGCAAGACCGCGCAAAAAATGAGCATAAATGTAGAGATTTATTTACCATTGTCACATCCTAGATGATGGAGGTCAAATGTACACCTTCTTCCTGAAACACCCACAATACGGTCATCTATTTTGACCATGTTCCCAAGCATCTCCATGCAGTCCGATTGGTTTCGTGCCACCAGGGCCACAATAATATACCCCCTCTCTGAATGTCCGAGTGTGACCCCCCCCATGGGTTACTGCAGCTAGTGTTGCCAGCACTGCCGCTGCCTGGGTGGGGGCACCCCACCGGAATCCCCACCGGCTAGGTACAAGGTCATCAAGGTTCTCATTAGCAGCTTTGAGAATTTCCTTGTTTATTATGCTCTCCCTTTAGGGGGCTTTGGCTTTGCAGGACCAACCCTGCCAAGCAGGCTCAGAATCTTGAGGGGGCAGTGCTGCTCTTGGTCCCTGACCTCATTTTGGCTGCATACAGACCGCATACAGCATGCACATAAAACAGTTAGGGACTTCTCCTTAGTATCTGGGCCATTCATGTGGGTGTCTAGGGTATAGGGCCATGGACCGTACCATTAAAATAGGATAATAAATAATTAGATATAATTTATTTAAAAAATGTAGTTCCCCATGATAGGACAATAAATAAATAAGACGTGTAATTCATTATAAAAGTATATCCATCATCTGAACAACATTGAAAGCCCTCTCATACCCGGCCCACAGCAATACACTGGCTCTGGGATATGCAACTATTTCATTACTCACTCACTCAACTTTCCAAACATAACAAATAAAAATAAACACACACCACACCATCCACACATACTGTGCCTTCTGTTTACTTAGTTTTTATCTTCACTATATAGAAATAGTGCTTGTGTTCAATTAATTATATGTGAAGATTATATAGAAAAGCTATATTTTGTATTGTATTGTTACAATTAGTAACCGGGCTTGAATTGTGTTTATTTTCCTCATCTATGAGAACTTTGTAATTTTTAAAATAACCATGGAGTAATCTTTGTGTCTCTGAACAACTGGTTATCAATATATAGTTTATCAACGACGAGAGCTACTCGTTTCGCTTTTAATCTATTTTCTTTGAAAATTGGATACAGAACTTTGAAGGACCGTCTATTTGTAGTGTTTATTTCGGAGGTCATTGAGATTGGTGATGTGCCCATCGATTTTTATTGAATGTTACTTGTGGATGCCTTATACCTATTGCCCTGTCAGTGTCACGTCCTGACCATAGAGAGCTTTTTATTCTCTATGTTGGTTAGGTCGTGGTGTGACTAGGGTGGGTTATCTAGGTTATTATATATCTATGTTGGCCTGGTATGGTTCCCAATCAGAGGCAGCTGTTTATCGTTGTCTCTGATTGGGGATCATATTTAGGCAGCCATTTCCCTATTGTGCTTTGTGGGATCTTGTCTATGTCTAGATGCCTGCGAGCACTACATTTGCGTCACGTTTCGTTTAACGCTTTATTGTTTTCTGTGTGTTTCACTTCCAAATAAAGAGGATGGAACCATACCACGCTGCATTTGTGTCTGATTCATATTACAACAATCGTGACACAGAGCCTTAAATGTGAGCTTATTTTGCTCTGTTTGTAAACACTGTAATTGATCCGGTGGATGGTCAGTCTGTGGCCATGACTGTCTGTGAATGTGTGAGTGGTTGCATTTCTCCACCCCTATCCCTCGGCTGTTAACAGGAACAATGGTGAGGTGACTGCTCTGTTCCTGTATTGACTACAGATTGCCCTTTAACCTCAGTACCGTTCTGCCCAGTGTGTTTAACTTGTCTAAAGTACGGTAAGTACTTTATATATATTTTTTATAATTGAGCAGATCATATTTATATTTTGTTGTCTTATTATGTGTGTAAAACTGAATAAACAGAGTTTAAAGATCCACATACCGGTGTGGATATTTACAATACCGTCTATAAAGATTAGTTTATTGTTTATATAATGCAAAATAAATGAAAGGTTCTACAACTTGGACTACTTCACTCAGGGCTCCAGACTAACATTTCGCCCTGATGGTACTGGTGCCACTAACTTGTTCAGTTGATGGCATCTGCCCATGATTTTTGATTATCAAATAAGGTTTTATATGTAAGATGGCTAAATAAAGAGCAAAATTATTGGTTATTATTATATTATTATTTGTGCCCTGGTCCTATAAGAGCTATTTGTCACTTCCCCCGAGCCGGGTTGTGACAAAAACTCACACTCATTCTTATGTTTAATAAATGTATTGTATAGTGTGTGTGTGTGTGTGTGTGTGTGTGTGTGTGTGTGTGTGTGTGTGTGTGTGTGTGTGTGTGTGTGTCAGCCTTACAATGATGGCAAAAAACAACATTTGAGAGTGTGCTGACCCTGGTGCTAGAGGGGGTACGCAGCTGGAGGTTGAATGTTTGAAGGGGTACGGGACTATAAAAAGTTTGGGAGCTACTGATCTAGTGGAAAGCCTTCCCAAAAGAGAGGAGGCTGTTATAGCAGCAAAGGGAGGACCAACTTCATATTAATGCCCATGATTTTGGAATGAGATCTTCGACGAGCAGGTGTCCACATGTAGTAGTCATGTAGATTAAAAGGGGCATATAAGCTGGAAATGAAAGCTCTTACAATATTCGATAATGACATTTCTCTAAAAACAGGCTATAGGCTACATGTGCACCACCAAGTCAGAACAGTCGGCTAAGTTCTGAGGGGGGTGAGGGACTAAATTCTTAGAGTGAGGCCCATGGGCTACTAACAGCTTACTACACAACATACTGTACACTTAGTAATACTTTCTTAGCTACAGTATACATATCCTAGAACTTGAAAAAAACAAGGTCGAATTATGACATCATTGACCTTCAGGTCGGAATGTCATAGCTCTACAAATTGGCCCGAGTTCACGACTTGGAATTCCGAGTTGGATGACCGTTCAAAAAAATATTTTCACAGTCCGAGCTTGTTTTTTTCCAAGTTCCCAGTTGTCTTGAACGCAGAAGAAGTCATGCTGGATTGACTGTATTCAACCTCTTCTGTCCGTTGGTGTTGGTGTGAATGTTCATCTTTTTAAGTTTGGAAAAGATACCCTCTCAGACAGATGTTTTTAATTATTAAACCCAGACTTGGACCACACACCCTTTACACCGAATAGCAGGCAGGGGAAGCAAAATAATGATTGCTTTGCAACGCTTGCAGTTAGCCACTCATTCCTTCCAAACCACTCTTTTTTGAATTTGCGATTTGTTATGTAATGTTTATGTCCAATGGCCGATGAGCACCGATACGTTTTATTTATAATTTCTCTTCATAAATCAAATAAAATTTTATTGATCACATACACATCTTTAGCGGATGTTATTTCGAGTGTAGTGAAATGCTTGTGCTTCTAGTTCTGACAGTGCAGTAATATCTAACAGTAATCAAACAATTCTACAACACCTACCTGTCACACTTTCATTACGCATACCTGTCCCCTATTCCCACTGATTAGTACTTGTATGAGTGTGCCCTTTGGTATCCATTGGGTTGTCGACTAATGGTCCCATGTGAGTACCTGTGCTGTGTTTTGGGCTTTCGTGCCCTTGTGGATTGCGCAGATGATTACGGGCCTCGTCCCGTGTGACAATCATTGTGCCTAGTGTTATTTATTCGAGGTACTCCTCACTCGTCTGGGTTTCAACCCTGTGTTTTTGTTACGTGTTTGTTTGGTCTTTATACCGTGCCTTTACGCGGCACGCCGTAATTTGGGGCTTAATTTTAAAAACTATTACGCATTCCTGCACCTGCCTGCCAAATCTCTTCATTCCAACGTGACACTACCTAATGCACACATCTAAGTAAAGGGATGGAATAAGAATATATACATATAAATATATGGATGAGGCCTCCTGGGTGGCGCAGTGGTCTAAGGCACTGCATCGCAGTGCTAGCTGTGCCACCAGAGATTCTGGGTTCGAGGCCATGCTGTGCCGCAGCCGGCCGAGACCGGGAGGCTCATGGGGCGATGCACAATTGGCCCAGCGTCGTCCGGGTTAGGGAGGGTTTGGCCGGCAGGGATATCTTTGTCTCATCGCGGACTAGCGACTCCTGTGGCAGGCCTGGCGCAGTGCACCCTGACCAGGTTGCTAGGTGTACGGTGTTTCCTCCGACACATTGGCGCGGCTGGCTTCCAGGTTGGATGTGGCTTGGTGCAAAATGCAAATCAATTACTAAAAAAATCATACAATGTGATTCTCTGGATTTTTGTTTTAGATTCCGTCTCTCGCAGTTGAAGTGTACCTATGATAAAAAATTACAGACCTCTACATGCTTTGTAAGTAGGAAAACCTGCAAAATCGGCAGTGTATCAAATACTTGTTCTCCCCACTGTATATATATATACACACACACCTGTTCTGAAAGGCCCCAGAGTCTGCAACACCACTAAGCAAGGGGCACCACCAAGCAAGCGGCACCATGAAGACCAAGGAGCTCTCCAAACAGGTCAGGGAAAAAGTTGTGGAGAAGTACAGATCAGGGTTGGGTTATAAAAAAATATCCGAAACTTTGAACATCCCCGGAGCACCATTAAATCCATTATTAAAAAATTGAAAGAATATGGCACCACAACAAATCTGCCAAGAGAGGGCCGCCCACCAAAACTCATGGACCAGGCAAGGAGGGCATTAATCAGAGAGGCAACAAAGAGACCAAAGATAACTCTGAAGGAGCTGCTAAGCTCCACAGCAGAGATTGGAGTATCTGTCCATAGGACCACTTTAAGCCGTACACTCCACAGAGCTGGGCTTTACGGAAGAGTGGCCAGAAAAAAAGCCATTGCTTAAAGAAAAAAATAAGCAAATACATTTGGTGTTTGCCAAAAGGAATGTGGGAGACTCCCCAAATATATGGAAGAAGGTACTCTGGTCAGATGAAACTAAAATTTAGCTTTTTGGCCATCAAGGAAAACGCTATGTCTGGCGCAAACCCAACACCTCTTTTCACCCCGAGAACACCATCCCACAGTGAAGCATGGTGGTGGCAGGATCATGCTGTGGGGATGGTTTTCATCAGCAGGGAATGGGAAACTGGTCAGAATTGAAGAAATGATGGATGGCGCTAAATACAGGGAAATTCTTGAGGAAAACCTGTTTCAGTCTTCCAGAGATTTGAGACTGGGACGGAGGTTCACCTTCCAGCAGAGCAATAACTCTAAGCATACTGCTAAAGCAACACTCGAGTGGTTTAAGGGGAAACATTTAAATGTCTTGGAATGTCTTGAAAGCCCAGACCTCAATCCAATTGGGAATCTGTGGTATGACTTAAAGATTGCTCTACACCAGCGGAACCCATCCAACTTGAAAGAGCTGGAGCAGTTTTGCCTTGAAGAAAGGGCAAAATTCCCAGTGGCTATAGACTTGCAGCTGTAATTTCTGCAAAAGGTGGCTCTACAAAGTATTGACTTTGCGGGGGTTAATAGTTATGCACGCTCAAGTTCAGTTTTTTTCTTTTATTTCTTGTTTGTTTCACAATAAAAAATATTTTGCATCTTCAAAGTGGTAGGCTTGTGTAAATAACATGGCACAAACCCCCCCAAAAGTTATATTTTAATTCCAGGTTGTAAGGCAACAAAACAGGAAAAATGCCAAGGGGGGTGAATTCTTTCGCAAGCCACTATATTCAATTACCATCACAGCCCTAACCATAACCGCTACACAGCCAACATCATTGTCACCATATTAACATTATAGTCAACAAACTAGAACTACAAACACGTTAGTAAACCCATAATCCAATGTGTCGAATCATGCAGTTCAGCAAGCAGTTTAACAGTTACACCAGCGGGCCCTTGTGGGGAAAAAAAGCTTACCTTGACTTAGCTATCCAACACTGCTGTTGAGGCTACTGTGGACCATCATTGCAAAACCATGTGCTTTAATCAGTTATTTGGTGGCATGTGAATATATTTAGTATAGTTTTCTAAAAAGGATAACCTTTTTAATGTTTCACTGTCATTTTTTAAAATGAAATTCAGCGAGTATGGTAGTCCTCCCCTTACTCCTCTGAGGAGTCTCCACTGAATTGTAGTAATCATGGTCAAATTACTGGGGGTAAGCTTGGGCGGAAATAGCCACAGGATGATTTTTCAATACCGTTAATACCGTTTAAACTATTTATTCGATTTTTTTTATACATTTTAATATTTGTAGCTACTTTTTCAGTAAATACCTGCAGTCAACTTGTGCAATACATTAGGAGATAAAGCAGATCGCTTTGTTCATTTCACCTGTCCCCAGTACAGATGAGCCAGTCACATGTTTGTTTGTAAATAGCACAAAGGGATAAAACGGGAGCAGGTGAGTCCAGCTGTGTATTGACAGGGGTTGCGTTTTATATTTAAAGTCAAAAATGTTTGTTTGCTTAAATAAAGTGATCAGGAAAGTGCAACTATAGTTTTCCTTCACAGAAAATACATTGGTGCAACATATACAGCAGAAAACAGAATTTGAATGTTATTTGACTGGCAGCCACACAAGTAAATGAGCTTACAATGAAAAAACAAGGTATTTTATGCTAAAACGATGCATGGCCATCATATTTCTAATGTTAATCATAGAAAGAATGTAGCCAGCTACATTTCCTAATGTTTCGCTTGAAGTTAATCTGGCATTTTACAAGAGAAAAGTAGCTACATATTAGTCAGAGCGCTGTCTGCTGATAGAATGCCCCTTTCTGAATTCTGATCCGAGTGGAGAAGTGGAACTGAAGCACAAAATGAGTCTGATGCCAAGCAGAAATTACAATAAGAAGCATTTTACATCTGAGTTCACGAAACACAGCAAAATATTTCTTATGCGTTCATATTTTTTCCTGCGTGAAAAACGCAGCATTCTGCATTAAAGAGACCCCAAATTTTTACTTATCTTGGTAAGTGGCTGAATTAATTAATAAGGTGACGTGTTAGCTTATTTTGTTAGCTTTCTGGTAATAGGGTTAGCGTTCGGGTAATTTTTTGCATTTTTTTGGCGCCCCCTTGTGTACTAAGCCGGTAATACCGTATATCCCAGTATGAGAGAAGGACGGTATGCAAATCTGGATACTCCCCAACCCTACCGGGGTCCCCCATTGATTTGGCAAAATGTGTAGAATTGCAGAAAATTTGCTGTAGAACGTTTTTCTCTCCGCCACTGTGGCCCCTCATGATTTCAGATTTTTGGTGATGCCCATCCCTGATGCAGAATGTGCAGCTCGCACCGATGAGACCAATTCAAAATGTAACTACACAGCCAAGTCAAAGGGTCGCAAAATGTGACTAAATGGTCGCAGTCTGGAGCCCTATTCACCGTCAGCTTTTGTCCTACTGTAGTTTGGTTTAGTATCAAACAATCAGAATAGAGAAAGCCCATTAACAACACATCATTCATTTGTTGCCATCCATGCACAACTCATAAAACATATTAAGAACTTTATTATTCAGAAACATAAAATACGGCCAAATCAAAAATCTAATCAAATTTTATGCGCCAAATACTGCAGGTTAGTGAAATGCTCACTTACAAGCCCTTACCAACAATACTTTAAGAAGTTTTTTTTTAATTGTGTTAAGTAAAACATGTAATTTTAAATAACAAATAATTAAACAGCAGCAGTAAAATAACAATAGCGAGTCTATATGCAGGGGGTACCGGTACAGAGTCAATCTTTTCAGTCTCCTGAGCAGGAATAGATTTTGTCGTGCCCTCTTCACGACTGTCTTAGTGTGATTAGACCACGATAGTTTGTTGGTGATGTGGACACTAAGGAACTTGAAGCTCTCAACCTGCTTCACTACAGCCCCCGTCGATGAAAATGGGGGCGTGCTCTGTCCTCCTTTTCCTGTAGTCCACAATCATTTCCTTTGTCTTGATCACGATGAGCTAGAGGTTGTTGTCCTGGCACCACACAGCCAGGTCTCGGACCTCCTCCCTATAGACTGTCTCATCGTTGTCGATGATCAGGCCTGGCCATGCAGTCATGAGTGAACAGGGAGTACAGGAGGGGACTGAGCACGCACACCGACACCAACATACCATCAAAAACGAGAAAAATATTGTGATTTGATATTTTTGGCCAGCTCTACTGGGAACATCATGACACACAGATCACCTGAGACCAAAAACTAAATTACATTTTGGTAAACAAACACTCCACCATCTGCCTCTGAAGCCACAGCAACCATGAATAATCATCATACAGAGAGAGGGGAGAGGGAGAGATAAAAGTGAAGAGGAGAGAGATACATAGAGAGATAGGGGAGGAAGAGAGAGAGAGGGAGAGAGAGGTAAGCGATGGGAGGGAGGAAGAGAGAGGGGGAGATAAAAGAGAAGGGGATAGATAGAGAGATAAGAGAAGGAGATATATATAGAGAGAGGGGGAGATAAAAGTGAAGGGGATAAATAGATAGATGATAGATAGAGAGAGCGAGGGGGAGATAAAAGAGAAGGGGTTAGATAGAGAGGGGGGAGATAAAAAAGAAGGGGATAGATGAGATAGAGAGGGGGAGAAACGTGAAAGAGAGAGGAGGATAAAAGTGAAAGTGAAAGAGGGGGATAAAAGGAGGGAGAGAGAAAGAGATAGACACTAGCTAGCCTCAAAACACCAAGTAACTGCTCCCAAAATACAAATCAGCTTGTGTACGCTGCCACACACACACACACACACACACAAAGTGAAAATAGGACAGGTAGGTGTGAATGACAGACAAGACACAGGTAGTAATAGATTACTGAAAGTGTCCTCACCCTGCATTGGCCTCTCAGGGTTTCTAAAACATGGAGAGGACAGAGTTCGGGGGGGAAAAAAAGAGCAAGAGATTTCTCCTGCAGAAACACAATCACCACATTCACTCAACCTGAACAGTCACGCCTCGCTGAGCTGGGCTGGCTAACTGTTTTCAACCAGTTTTTCCCTTTTCCTCAAACCCGTTTTTGTGAACTCATGGAGTTCTTAAAGTTAAAATAACACCAAGTTTGGTTTGGTTATAGACAATTTCTCAAAATAAAGTGCTCTCTCTTTGCCTTGATACTAGCTATATGGGCTGTATATGGTGGCACGATAATAATAGATGTGCTTACATCCGTGGGCTGAGTTGTGGTGGTGTGTGTGTGTGTGGTTTGGCTATAATTGCATGACTGGGAGGCAGCAGAAGGGAAAGCCATGTTTTCCTATGGAAACTTCCAGAATCTGTACATTCTGGAACACTACAAAATAACCCAATGTCAGCCGAGACTGCAGCTTAGGTTTTGAACACATGCATAAGACTGTTAAATCTAAAAAGGTCTTACTGCAGAAATGTCTCATGACAAATGAAACGGAGATGAACTGTCAGAGAGAGTGCTGCTATCATTTGTTGTTCTGTAATCAAATCAACATCTAAGATTTCATTCAGGGAAACAAAACAGAGAAGAGTTGAATGTCTGACTATCAGTACACATTAACTTACCTCGGGCTGCCTCTAGGCTATATCTAAAATGGTCAATATAATATTAGCATTTTCGGACACTTGTTTTCGGCATTTTGAAGAGCATGGAAAAAAGGCCACTGTACTGAATTGACACACAGCTCTTCAATAAAACATCAGTGCTGAAAGGTCAATGGAAGAATCAACGTAAGAAGCTGGCTAGCTATGGGTGGACCATAAAGTCAAGTCATCGTTTAGCTCTGAGTAGCTCTTTCATGGTGCAGGGCTGAGAAGGGCTTACCGTGTGTGTGTGTGTGTGTGTGTGTGTGTGTGTGTGTGTGTGTGTGTGTGTGTGTAAGCCCTGAATAAGCACTCTGACTACCCCGGCAGCCCAGTATTTACCCCACTTCCACCCAGCCACGGCAGTGGGAGGAGGGCTTTTACGTAACAAAGCGTGCCTTTTCAATTCCGCTGCCCATTGACTGCTCTGGAAGACAGGGCAGCCTTGTGAGGCCCACTGGACAAGAAGGAAATAGGTAGGGTTGGGCGGTATCCAATGTTCATATGGTCCTTCTCTCATTCCGGGATTTACGGTATTACCGGCTTAGTGTACAAGGGGGCGCCATGCACTGTCAACTGTGGGACCGGATACTGTATAGACAGGTGTGTGCCTTTCCAAATCATGTTCAATCAATTGAATTTACCACAGGTGGACTCCAATCAAGTTGTAGAAACATTCAAGGATGATCAATGGAAACAGGATGCATCTGAGCTCAATTCCCGAGTAAAGGTATTTCAGTTTATTTTATTTTATAAATTTGATAACATTTCTAAAAACCTGTTTTTGCTTTGTCATTATGGGGTATTCTGTGTAGATAGATGAGTCGGGAAAAAATTTAATAAGGTATTGTTTTGTTCCATTTTTACACATTTGCAATAAAAAAAATTAAAAGGTTTTTGTTTTGTTATTATGGGGTATTGTGTGTAGATTGATGAAGGCAAAAAAAATAACTTAATCCTTTTTAGAATAAGCCTATGACGTAACAAAATGTGGAAAATGTCAAGGGGTCTGAATACTTCCCGAAGGCACTGTAGGTAAGAACTACCGAATGTCATTTCTGGTGAGTTTGGACATTTACAAGCAAATGTGAAGGAGAGACATTGTGCAAATGAACAAAGTTTTGGATGCATGTTTGTCTACAGGAACAACATTACTGGCTCTGGAGCAGCATGTGTACACGCTGTAGCTGTGTGGAGTCAGGAGTCGCTAGGGCAACAGGCCAGCTCGGGGAAGAGGGGGAAGGAGAAAATGAACCGAGGAAAAGAAAGAAACGCAAGGAAATCAAGATAGCAGTGGCAGCTGTACATATAACTAATCCAAAGGGCTTGACTTCTCAAATATGGCAGAAAGCTAACACAATATGATGCCCCGTCAACGTATTAATTCAGCCACTTACTTAGATAACTAGCAAGTTAAATTTACAGGTCGTGTTCATGCAGAATTTTGCATTTTTCACACATGAAAAATGTGTGAAATGATAAAACATGATAAAAGAGAAAGAAATATCTTGCTGCGTTTCATAAACGCAGATCTAAAATGCTTCTTATTGTATTTCTGTTTAGCTTCAGACTAATTTTGTGCTCCGACTGATGTGTAGCTACTTTTCTCCGATACTTTTCTTTTCACTTTGTAGCCAGCCTATTTTTCTTGCTAAAATGCAACATTAACTTTAAGCAAAACATTAGGAAATGTAACTAGCTATATTTTTTCTATGATAAACATTATAAATATGATGGTCGTGCAAAAAAATAACTTGCTTCTTCATTGTAAGCTCATTTACTCTGCCAGCCAAATAGCGTTGCACTTCTGTTGTCATCTGATGAAAATTAAGCTATTTTCTGCCGAATGTGTTGCACCAATTTATTTTCTGTGAAGGAAAACTATAGTTGCACGTCCTTGATCACTCTACTGAAATAAAAAAAACACTTGACTTTCAATATAAAACATGACCCTCTCAATACATACCTCCTCCCCCTTTCTCCTGTTGTGCTATTTACAAACAAATAGGTGACTGGCTCAACTGTTCTGGTGAACTATGGTAACATGCTGACCAGACCGCAGGCTCGCGTGTGTCCGCGTTCACGCAAGTTGATTTTGTCCCCCCACACCAGACGCGATCAGGACACGCAGGTTGAAATATCAAAGCAAACTCTGAACTAATTATATTAATTTGGGGACAGGTCGAAAAGTATTAAACATTTATGGCAATTTATCTCGCTAACTTGCTGTTGCTAGCTAATTTGTCCTGGGATATAAACATTGGGTTATTATTTTACCTGAAATGCACAAGGTCCTCTATTCTGACAATTAATCTACAGATTAAACGGTCAACCGAGTTCAATTCTAGGAATCTCTCCTCCTTCAGGCTTCTTCTTCTTTGGACTTTATATGGGGGTTGGCAACCAACTTTAAGGTGCATTACCACAACTGACTGGACTGGAGTGTGGACCTCAGTTCATCTTTCAATCACCCACGTGGGTATATGCTCCTAAAAACCAATGAAGAGATGGGAGAGGCAGGACTTGCAGGGCGTCGAGCGTCACAAATAGAACCAAGTTCTATTTTAGCGCCTAGCTACACAGACGCTCATTGATGCGCGCGAGCAGTGTGGGTGAAATGATTGAATAACATGTATGTTCAAATTTATTTTGCAACACTCGCTCACGAGACACGAGCGGTGTGGTCAGCATGTAAGCTTCATAATGTTAAATAATGTGACAGGTGAAATGGAGAACATGATCTGCTTTATCTACTAAGGTATTGCACAAGTTGACTGCAGTTATTTACTTAAAAAGTAGCTACAAATACTAAAATGAATTGAAAAACATTTGTTTCAAAAATTGTTTCAACGGTGTTGACAGTATTGAAAAACCATCCAGTGGCTATGTCCAAATATCCCAGCATACGGTATACCGCCCAAGCCTAGAAATAGGTGAGAGGAAACTGGCAGCAACACAGCAGCCCTTCCTCTCTATCCATCTTTCCTTTTCTCAGTCTCTCCTTATTTGTGGAGGACAGGCTCACAGTAATGGCTGGAACAGAATAAATGGAATGTTAATCTAACTCATTAAACACATGTGTTTGATACCATTCCATTGACTCCATTCAGCCAATATTATGAGCCATCGTCCTCTCAGCAGCCTCCTGTGATACACTCGTATCCTGTGGACCGGTTCGTACATAAAACATTCTTCATTAAGGCTGCAAAGGCGTTGATTTTTTTTTATTTATTTTTAAATATGCGTACTTTCTTTATGAAACACCATTTTACACCACCATGCTACTTTACACCATGCTACCATCACCATGGCTAATGCTAATTCCTGACATTGTGTACAGCATTCAGACCAAGGGTAAACAACAGACTGCTGCAACCTGATTGTCTCAACGCAACATCCGGGACTAGCATTTAACCACTAACCAGACCAGACAGACCGGACACGTCGCGTGTGCGAGCCTCGCAAAATAAATTTAGAAATCCATGTTATTCAATTATTGCGCCAACGAGCGTCTGCGTTACCAAGGGCTAAAATAGAAGTCAGTCCTATTTCTGACGCAGATCGCGCTGCCTCTCCCATCTCCTCATTGGTTTATAGAAGCAGGTACCTACGTGCCATCTCCTCGTTGGTTATACCCACGTGGGTGATTGAAAGACGAACTGTATTGCCGTTGTCGTGGTAATACTATGAAAGTGTAGATGAGATCACCATATAAGTTCAAAGATGAACAAGCCTAGAAGGAGGAGAGATGACTAGAAAGATTCGGTTGGCCATTTTATGTGTGGATTAATTTGTCGGAGTAGAGGACCTTGTGCAGTTTATGTAAAATAACAACTCAATGTTTATATCCCAGGACAAATTAGCTAGCAAGTGCAAGCTAACTAAATAAATTGCCATACATGTTTAATGCTTTTCTACCTGTCCCCAAATTAATGTCATTGGTTCAGTTTGTTTTGATATTTGTGATCGGGTTTGGTGTAGGGGGACAAATAAATGTAGGCACGATGGCACACGCGCGCAGAAGGTTTGGGTTCCGTGTTAAATGGGGATGGAAAATGGTGTTTCATAAAGAAAGTATGCTTTTTTTTTATTATACACCATCTCCTCATTAAATCAAGGTAAGGAGGAAATCGACACCTTTGCAGCCTAAAATGAGAATGTTTTATGTAGTACCTGTCCACGGGGGATAGGAGTGTATAGCTGGCTGCATACGTTCCCTTTCTGCAGTACAATGAAACTGCTCAATATCACCACCTGCCTGCCTTTGGGTTCAAGCCTAGATCAAAACAAAAACAAAGAGGCACTCACACAACCCAAATTCCAGTGATGGTCAAGGCAGGCAGACTGACAGGTAGTATCGCCCAAAAAGACATGTCCACTCCCCGTCCTGTCCCTCCGCTTCGGGAATCCGTCTTCTTTCTCCTCGTCCTTGGCCAAACTTGCACTCTCCTCTCATGAACTACCATTTAACTCAAGGTAACTGGCAGCTGCATCTCCGCCGATTTGTTCGTGACTTTGGCCCCAAGTTGGGTGCGAGGAAAGGGAGAGAGTAAAGCGCGACGTGTCCCGTCTAGAAAGAGGAAAAATGTATAAATACTCATCATCATCGTGTTGTCACTATTGGCTATCATGATCAGGTCCGAACAGTTAGCTATTTTAGTCGCCTGGTTTAGTGTAAACACACCAGATGATCAGCTTTTTGACACTTTCGCAGCAAAATGGCAGAATTTTACGTGCAACATTTGCATAGCTTCAGTTAGAGGTTTGATGCTGAATTCCCTAGATATAAACTCTAGCAAATTGTTACAGGAAATAAAGATACGATACATTGGCAGTATATCACTTTTTCCCTTTTCGATTAGAATCAAGTTTTTCGCTCTCACCTTTTGTTTCTTCTTGCTCGTCTGAGCGCCTTCAGCTAGCTGCAACACCTCTGTCAAAAGACAATCCAATGATGGTCACCTTTTAACGAGGCAAATCTCTGGTGTTTCTCACGAAAAACTAAGGTCAGTTAATTAAACGATGCAGTTGCAATAGTCCATCAAATATTTGGGTAGTTTTAAGTCCTCCTTGTCCGTTTTGCTTCTTTGAATGGGACAATTTGTTTTTTTCTAAGGGCACAGACAGTGTGTGGCGGGGTCAAAAAGCATCAAAGCGATCCAGCCAGCTGTTGAGCTGGACTCCTCCCACAGACGCGAGATTGAGTGGATTCAATTTAACTCACCAATGTGCGCCGGTTGGAGTAGATGTGCAGAAAATGACTGGAAATCCAACGGCCATAAAGGACGAACTCCGGTCGCGTGAACTAAATCAAGTGCAACTATGGGTTTTCTCGCGCCTCCAATGCGTTGACGTTCCAGGCTGCATTTTATCTCTTGGGGAAAGTAATTAGACCTATTTGCTTTGTTTGTTTGTTGTTCCTAATTTTTTGTTTGTTTGTTGTTCCTAATATTTTACTCAATCATATTGTAATGAAACAGCACACGCAGGGTCGTTACAATATTATTATCATTACTCTTGGAATGACGTTGTTGTTACTCAGTGTATTAACTAGACCTAAATCCCAATTACCCTGTTGGGCATGCATGCCTTGGGATAAATATTCTTGATACCATGGTGTGTCTCAATAGTCTGACACCCTCTCATCATCTGCTTTCAGTCCAATATTTTGAAGGAAAGGAGACCTTCAGGTCAAACCAAATAGGTAGCAGGAAATAAGCATAGCATTCTAGAAGTTGCACAGCTGTATCATGTACATTACATCTAAATCCGTAGGGAATCCATTTTAACACATTCATCCATCATCAATATGACTAGGTTGAAAACTAGCTCTCAGGAATCCAAGAGGCCATACCCATTCGAACCATTGACCACAGCACGGCCGATGTTTGCCTGGGGACCATATGGGTGAAGATTTTCTGGAACTCAACTTGCTGTTGCTAAAAATATGGAGATTTCTGTGCATGCGAGATCCACTAGCCTACCTCCTTTCAGCTGCTCCACTTGTACACAAAACAATTTGAACAAACATAGTTATTTGTCTGTTGAAACAGTAGGCTATTGCAAACATAAGCACGACACAAACAGGTTGTCTAGCAATGTCATGTTATTTTTTCAGGAGGGGAGTTACATGCAGTTATTTAGGCAAGCTACTGTATATCAAACAAGCAAGACACACATAGAAAAAAACGCTCATTGTTTTTGCTGCAATGCAATTTGTAGACTGCGTCTAGCTTGTGCTACGGCAATATCCATTACAACAGACTTAGAAGGTTGTAGCCTTCATATACACTTAGTGTACAAAACATTATGAGCACCTGCTCTTTCCATGACATAGACTGACCAGGTGAATCCAGTTGAAACCTATGATCCCTTATTGATCAGTGTCAATGAAGGAGAGGAGACAGGTTAAAGAAGGATTTTTAAGCCTTGAGACAATTGAGACATGGATTGTGTATGTGTGCCATTCAGAGGGTCAATGGGCAAGACAAAATATTAAAGTGCCTGGGTTTTTCATACTCAACGCCGCTGGGTTTTTCATGCTCAACAGTTTCCTATGTGTATTAAGAATGGTCCACCACCACCCAAAGGATATCCAGCCAACTTGACACAACTTTGGGAAGCATTGGAGTCAACATTGGCCAGCATCCCTGTGGAATGCTTTCGACACCTTGTAGAGTCCATGCCCCAATGAATTGAGGTTGTTCTGGGGGGGATACTTAGTTTCCAGAGGGCGGGGGTGAAAATTCTGTCCTATTAGAGTTCGCCAGCTTGTAGTCCTAAAACCCAGAAATGAGTTATCTCTGGTTCGTTCAGCCATTCCTATTGGGAAAATTAATAGGGAAAGAGGTTAACACAGGCTTAGGAGATCTTATATGTTTTGTTCTGAGATAATATCAATTAGTTAACATGACCTTTAGGAATTATGAAGCCTTTACTGTATGTGCTTTTTTTGTTACATAAATGCTTCAAAATTCACAAAAAGTAACATTAGCTGATGAAGATTATATCATAGAACGAAACGTATAAGATCTCCTAAACCTGTGTTTACCATAGACCTTATTTTCGGAATTTATCCAAAAACCCTAGTTTGTAAGTGCCTACAAAAAGAGCGGAGTTAGTGCCTACTATTGCTCTCTATGTAGGCAGGAATTTGAGACAATATATCCACAGGAAACATAGCTGCAGGAAGTGAGGGTGCTGCAGCACCCCCTGGAAATGTTGAATAAAAATATATATTATACACATTTTTAACACAGTTTTGCTTCATGTGATAGTTGGTTTAATTAATAATACTTTCCTGTGGATATATTGTCTCAAATTCCTGTCCATATAAGGACCAACCACGCAGACAACCGGTAGAGTAAGTTCAAATGTAAT
Source organism: Salvelinus fontinalis (assembly GCF_029448725.1). Taxonomy (NCBI): domain Eukaryota; kingdom Metazoa; phylum Chordata; class Actinopteri; order Salmoniformes; family Salmonidae; genus Salvelinus; species Salvelinus fontinalis. The sequence goes on along the minus strand of NC_074665.1, from coordinate 62,841,467 downwards.
TTTATTCAACATTCTGGCTTGTGGAGGACCTGAGAGGACCATTTCAAGAATCAAATTTAGAAATTCACCTGCCTGGTCCCCACTCCCCAAGCAAGGCCAATGTGTACAAAAGTCGTGACCAATGTTCCTTCTGCGCTGCACACGTGCGCCACGCACCTCATCCAGGTCTGCTGCGCAGAATAAATGCATGGTATGCAGAAACACAAGTGATTGAATGTCACTGAGTTCGCCCCATTAGTTTGCACTATATAATCAACTTTTTTCTGTGATCGAATCAACATTATATCAGTCCCTTTTCAATGCAACAAAACAAAACAAATCCAACTTTGTAAAACTGAGTCTATGATTTTGTTATAGGCAAAGCCAGAGCACAATGGAGTAGAATTCTATTGGCGGGGGTAGCCCACCAGCGGTCTTTCAATCATCTGTGAGTGAATGAGGTTTTCAGATCAGAGCACAGAAGTGTGCACATTTGTTGATATTCTTTGTTAGTTAGCCAGTTATTAGCCCCCTTAAAAATAAGTATAAGCCAGTAATGGGGAGTTACCTCTTCCTACAAGAGCACAAAACATGCAGGCTCCATTTCAAGCTGTCTTTGAAAAGCCAGTCAGGTAAAACGCTTGTCTTAATTAAAGGGGCAGTTTTGTATTTTTAGACAAATAGAAATACAAAAAAAAAAAAAATGCAAATAAGCCAATAGGCAGAGTATGGTATGGTAATAATAATTAATTGTATTTTGTAAAGTGTTTTCTTGCATCATACAATACAATACAATGCAATTTACAGTCACCTATTTGGCCCATGGTGTTGCAGACCAATTAAAATTGTATGTCAAACCCTTCATAATGTAGGAACTTATTTTTTAAAGTCTCATGCAATGTAGGCCTACATTGAGCAACACATATAGGCTACTGAAACCTATATCATAGAAATCAAAAGCTATTTCCATGTGAAAATGTTTGGGATTTGCTCCATTGGTTTTGTACTTACTGCTCAAATAGCCACCAATGTCAGTGGTTAATTTGAGCCAACAGGATCCGGCACCTCTCAGATTTTACTTTATTTGTTCCGGCACCTATTTGCCCGCATCCGGTACCTCTCGCGGCATGACTTATTAATTGTTTCCCTGTTCGAACTGTAGACATTCTAATAAAAGTGATCAGCGTTAAATGAAGTTGCCTTCTCGTTATTTCTCCCGCCCCCCAGAAAGACCATAATGTAAAAGCACGGTGATTCTTCTGTGTAATCATCCTATCCTGCCACACTGATTCCAGACCTGCTTTCTTCTTTGTACATAGAAGTTATGGGGAGGGCCAGTGGGGTAAGTAACTGATCTTGACACAGGTCTTGGTAGTCGTGGTCAGCCAGTGAAGAGTTCCCTACGTAATCATGTTAGCCTAGGCTAGTCATCTCCCTATTGAATTTGAATTGTGGAAAAGCAGAATAAAAAATGGATAAGAAAAGGCAATCGAGTTGGATTATATTTTCAAGTCCAAAAATCCAGAGAGAATCAAACCCAGAATGAGTCAGATAGCTGTCAGTGCCGGAGGAGAGGAGTGAGGGGGAAACTGTTCCTGATGGCGATGCCTTACCTAGCAGCACTGCTAGAAACGACAGGAGGGATTAAACTAGCAAAAGAGTGGCTATAGTAAATCACCATCCTATGCCTCAGATGTAAAAAAAAATTTAAAAAAATAAAGAGCCCTCAGAAAAATGTTTTTTGAACATGCCTGCCCAAACCAAGGCGCATTTGGTGGGAGCAAGTCTTATAGACAAGGTTAAAGAGGACACCCAGGTTATAGTTAACACTCAAAATGAAAAAATAGACACTACAGCCAGTCTTCAGAACAGCCTTAGAAGGAGACTAAACGACACAGCCACAGGCCCGCTCATGGCTTTGAGCAAGAAATTGGCTCTCAGGAGTTAAATGGACTTGAAATGGGGAGAGTCATTGTGGGAGGTTTTGAAAACTAAGGTAGGACATTTTTTTTCTTTTACAAACTTGTAAAAGTTTACTGTGAAGATAATCTAAATATGTGCTTTATATTATCACGTAGGTAGGAGGCCTATATATTCTCATATGTGTGTTCTGCTGTAGCCTTCATTGATTTATTTTATTTGAAGTTATATTCCGATATTGTGATATTTGTTCTACTGCTACATTGATGTCTTGAAAATTATATGAAATTCAGGTCTTGTAAGCCCCACTGTCACGACCGTCGTTCAAGGAAGGCCAAGGTGCAGCGTCGTGAGCGTACATTTTCTTTTATTGGTAAAATGTCGCCAACAAAACAAGAAATAACAAAAACCACGTGAAGCTACAAGGGCTATAATGCCCCTAACAAAGACAACTTCCCACAATGACAAAAGAGGAAAAGGCTGCCTAAGTATGATTCCCAATCAGAGACAACGATAGACAGCTGTCCCTGATTGAGAACCATACCCAGCCAACACATAGAAATACAAAAACATAGAAATCAGAACATAGAATGCTCACCCCAAATCACACCATGACCAAACCAAAATAGAGACATAAAAAGGCTCTCTAAGGTCAGGGTGTGACACCCACAGCTGAGTATGTGTGCATTAGTGGAGGCTCCTCCCCAGAGGAAGGGGAGGACCATCCTCCTCAGTGAATTTCATCAAGAAATGAAATTGTAAAACATTTTAAAAGTTATCCTTTTCAGATAAAACTATACTAAATATAATCACGTCACCAAATAACTGATTAAAACACACACTTTTGCAAAGAAGGTCTACAGTAGCCTAAACAGCACCAGGGTAGCAACATGGTGTAGCACCGTGGTGAAGACAGCTAACTTCCGTCCTCCTTTGGGTACATTGACTTTAATACAAAACCTAGGAGGCTCATGGTTCTCACCCCCTTCCATAGACTTACACAGTAATGATGACAACTTCCGGAGGACGTCCTCCAGCCTATCAGAACTCTTGCAACATGAACTGACATGTTGTCCACCCAATCAAAGGATCAGAGAATTAATCTAGTACTGAAAGCTACAGCTAGCTAGCACTGCATTGTATAAAATGTGGTGAGTAGTTGACTCAAAGAGAGAGAAAGGCAATACTTGAACAGTTTTGAACAAATTAATTTATACCAAAATGAAGGAGAAGCAGAGAGAAATAGAGAGATCTCTTTTTTTCACTTTCAGTCTCACTTACTTAGCTAGTAAATGCAGCTAGCCAGTTTAGTCTACTGAAACACCCTGCTCAAACAGAGGGATGCTATGTTAGCTAGCTCGCTGCGACTTTCCAACACAACACTGGAACTCTCCCAAGTCAAGGTAAGCTTTTGGTATGACTAATTTATTGCCACCTGGGCCCACCGGTGTAACTGCTTACTGACTGTACTGTATGATTGTAGCAGGTTTACTAATGTAGCGGGTTTACTTCTATTAGCTATGCTGACTATTATGACGTTACTTTAGCTAATATGGTGACAACGATGTAGGCTGTTTGTAGAGGTTTGGCTTGGAAAGGTTTTTTTGCCTGGTCACAAACATTTTTGTGCATTGAAGTCCAAAGCGAAGGGAAGAGAAGGAATACAACGTGGCTGTCATAAGAGTGAACTCTGTTTACGAGTGATCAGGGGTGTATTCATTCTGCCGATATTGTTGAATAACGTTTCTTAAACCGAAGCAAATGGAACAAAACAGGGATAAACATACCTGAATTTGTCCAATAGAAACTCTTGTTTGCAACTGTTGGACTAATGATTACACCCTATGTCAGGTAGATGCAGGCAAGAGTGTGCAAATCAGTATTGAATGTCACCGTCTGTTGTAGCAACCTCATGATGGGTATAGGGAAAATTTGAGTATCATGTAGCAGCCTAAACCTATGCTGTTACATTGAACTGGGTGAATGGAATATGAATGAGAGTCATCCGATATGCTGTAATAGAAAAAAGGCCATGTTCAAGAAAAAAAAAATCTTCCCTCATCTTAAACGACACTGACCGCCACTGGCGGGTGTTCTGCAGTGTCGTCAAAAAAATGTTGGTGTACATTGATGTCCATAAAATTAGGCTATAAGAAATTCGGACTTGTGTAAGCCCCACAGCTATAATCAAGTATGTCTGCATACTTGCTCAGTGCCCCAAACATTTCGAGGGAACATTATTAACTATTAATAATCCTTGCGTGTTAAACGGGCTTGGAAACCTAAGAAACTCTACTTTATTATCACCCTGAAATCATTTTACAATTACAAAAGATACACTTACTGTACACTATTCGAACACAGATTCCTAAAGAAGTATATTATTTTGCATTGCAAGTTTACCTGAACTAGCACTTTTTGAGCTAATAGAAACTCAGGAGTGAACATAAAAAAACGTTGACTCGAAGCTGTGTTACACATTAAAAAAAATGGAAATCAGTGGTAAAACAGCTAACAGTAAAGCCGTCTGCCTACATAGGTTTGGCTGGCACATAGCAGAACTGGGCTAGGCCAACCGAACGAGTGTGCTTGCATACTCCCTCAAAAGACGTTCGTCTGAAAAACGAGAAGAAAACGGCAATATTACTGTCCCTATTGAGAGGGCATAGCAATAAGTACACTTCCCCAAAATACGCCTTAAGTGTGTATTTTGCAGTAGTAAAGGTTTCCAAAACCGTACCACAATCAAGGATAAAAAACATGTTAGATACAAGTTTGGATTAATACCCCTCAGCTAATCAAAATAATCAAAATCAAGAGACAATGATTCCAAATGCAATGTCATAATGCATTTGGGAGTCAAAGGAAAAGGTTGAAAACGTCTTCATACTGCCACCTAGTGCTTTTAAACCTCATTGTTTCCCAAATTATGAAGGAAAAACTGGTGTTTTGCTTGATACCAAACCTTAACTGGTGTCATGTGTGTAACATATCATGCTGTAATGACCTGGCTAGATCATGAAGGAACAATTGTCCAGACAGAGGGTTGAGCTTACGGATTGACGGTTTATTAACCCAACTTCACACAGGCTACTGTTTGGCAGTAGCACACCCCAAATAAACGAAGGATACCCAATAAAACAACTGTGACCTTCTCTTGTGAAGGCCAGACGTAAGAGAGAGAACAAAGGCTTAACCTGGTCTTAACTTCCAATGCTCCATCCCACCAAGTCAGAACCGTATGATAAATAAAAGGGGCATATGTAAAGGTTGTCAATGTCGTTCTCCTCCTCAGACGAGGAGGAGCATGGATCGGACCAAGATGCGGAGTAGGAGGTATTCATGATTTTAATGGCAAACCAACAAACACTACAAATTAACAAAAACAACAAACTTGACAAACCTGCAACAGTCCTGTGTGGCCCAAACGCTAACACAGGAAACAAACACCCACAAAACACCAGTGAAACCCTGGCTGCCTTAGTATGACTCTCAATCAGAGACAAACGATACACACCTGTCTCTAATTGAGAATCATACCAGGCCGAACACAAAACCCCACATAGAAATAGAAAACATAGACTGCCCACCCAACACTCACGCCCTGACCAATAAAGACATATAAAACAAGAGAAAACAGGTCAGGAACGTGACAGCATATAAGCAGATAATGAAAGCTCTTACAATGTTTGATGGTTACATTTCTCTAAAACAGGTTATAGGCTACATGTACCACCAAGTCAGAACAGTAGGCTAAATGAAGAGGTGAAAATAGAGCAAATTATTAGGGTGAGGCACATGGGCTACTAACAGCTTACTACACAACATACTCTTAGCATTACTTTCTAAGCTAAAGTTAAGATATCTCCCAGGCAAATTACATGATTTATGCAGCAGCATACAAGACATTTTTGGACTCACCTTGTTGTGCTGTGCTCACTTGAACAGGAAGGTGGCGTGGGGGTCCTTCGTGGGCAAATTGTGTTATCAAACTTTGTCATCAAAGTCTGGCATTCTCTGGATTTATGGTGCTTTCAAGACAACTGGGAGCTCGAAGAAAAAAAGGTTGAATCATGATGACATCAGTGATCTTCAGGTCGTAGCTCTAGAAAGAGGCCTGAGTTCCCGATTTACAATTCCGAGTTGGATGAAAGTTCAAAACGTATTTTCCCAGTCATAGCTTGTTTTTCCCGAGTTCCCAGTTGTCTTGAACGCACTAAAGTCAGATTTTGCAGTTCCAAGTTAACAGTTGTTTCGAGCGTGGCACAAATCATGCTTCATTGACAGCATGACCAATGTTGAATGTTTATCATTTTAAACTAGGAAAAGAGACCCTTAATCTTAGACTTGTGACCACATAGCCATTCCACTGAATAGCAGGCTAATGATTTCTCTGCAATGCTTGCAGTTAGCTATTGATTCCTTCCAAACCATTGTTGCAATTTGCAATTTCTAACTTGTGTAATGTTTATGTTCAATGGCCGATGAGCACCGATACGTTTTGTCTATAATTTCTCTTCATTATTTCTCTTCATATGACAAGGGTTAAAAAGTATTTGCCAGTAGATTGTGGACTTGATTCATGATGATGACTGCTAGCTAAGATTTTGAAAGTATGATGTTGACAGGATCAGTCCAATCACAGCTACTGTCCAATCACAGCTACGTGATTTGACATTTTTGTCTGTGGCCAATGACCTTGAGCCTCCTTGGATGGGCACTTCTAATGTAACTCTATGGCAGCATCCAAGGGGCTTTAATTTTTTATCTCTACCCTTAGACTTGGCAGTGACGTAGTGTCCCCATGAGTGACAAAACACTGAGCCAATCATGGCACAACGCTCCACCACCACAGGAATCACTGAGCTAGGCTGAAACACCTGCATTTTGGTGCTGCTTTACTCAAGAAAACAAAAAGAGACCATGTTTGTATGCGACTTTATTAACTCAATTATATATATATATTTTTTTTTTACATTGTTTGCAAACTGATATGTGACACGTATTACTGCCAAAATAGCATGCAAAACAGGTGGGGGGTTTTGCACAAAATGTGGGGCTCAAAACAGGTGGGTCTCTGCCCTGAATGACGGGTCGCCAGTGGATGGGAGACCAAAGGGTAGCTTTAGATAGATACATTCTCTAGTCAGAGGTGCTGCCCAGCCTATAGTTTTTTTCTGATAGTGGCTATAAAGTTGAAAATCTGACTTGTATTAAAGGTACAAATTCAACATATTTGTCTATGTTGAAATTTAGTTACCATGATGACATAATCCTGTGTTTGAAATTTCACTCTCAAAGACAACAGTTTATGATGCTAATTTTTTTTCAAATCCAATGTAAAATGCTGGATCCATGGATATTTACAAGATGTTAACGAACACTGACATATAGATTAAGAATTCCAAAATAACCAAATGGCCCATATGCAGACACTAAGACCGACTTCTAAGGTAGAGCACCTTAGACAGAGTGCCTATAACTTTGACAAAGCATCAATAACTCCTCACACAGCTGAGTTAAAGAGAGCACTGTGACTTCTCAATTCCCCTGAAATTACAAACCTGAACGGGTTAAAAACCCAACCCCTAACACTGGGCCAATTCAATATGTACCTAAACAGGTAGGCTATTTCATAAATTCCTTCAACAATTTCAACATATCACAGCATAATAATGCATAAACATTCGACAAATAAATATTAGGCAAACACACCTCAAGTAGAACATTCTAATTACTCAGCCCTCATCTGCTGGATAACTAGGTGGACGTGACCAGCCGCAATCTCTGATCAGAGCCCCATCTGTTTTGAGCCCCACATTATTAGCAACAAAAAAAACACACAGGCTTGCCTGTTTTGCATGTTATTTTGGCATTAATATGTGTCACAAATCAGTTTGCAAACAATGTAAATATATATATATAACTGAGTTAATAAAGCCACATACAAACATGGTCTTTTTTTGTAATTCAACGATATTGAAATCAATGTCATTTCCTATTTTTCTAATTGTAGGCTGCCTACAGTCTGTCATTTTTGACTCAATATATTTAATGATGTTTAACAACATGTGCTTAATGATATGCCAAGTCTTGATTTACATTGACATTTTAGTCATTATAGGGTAGGCTAAGCATTAGAATAAGCCGCCACAATATTTGCAGCCGTAGGTGATAATATCTTTCAAGGAGCTGAGCCTTTGTCAGTATTGTGGAATAATTATAATTTTAAGGTAAGATTAGACTTTCTTTCCATACTATCAGTATCGACTGTAGGCCTATGCCTCAATGATGTACTTAAAGTCAGGGAACGTTCTCTCTGCATGGTCTTTTGGGAAATGTTACAGCTTCGGCCTTTTTTGCAACAAAGCGTCATTCAAACGTTCGTAAACCTACATTCCTTTGCTATCGGGAAACCCGGCCCAGGTCATTTGGTTCTTATATTAGATGAAGAACAGTGATAACACATTAATCTGTTGTACAAATAAAGAAAATATCTGACATTATATTCCCATTTCAACTTTGCTGTGCTTTTAAACGGTTAAAAGCGCAGTGATAGACATTTGGGTGACAAACTAAACCAAAAAATGTAATTGTTTTTCTATTGGAATTTGGTTGTGCTTTTAGATGGTTGAAAGCATAGTGATAACACATTGGTCTTTTTGAGTGATTATAGGTTGTTAATTAACATCACTATCACATATTACCCAATTCTCCATGTTGAAAGTACATTGTGTGCCCAGTGGGAATACCATAGGGTAGGGTCCACTTTTCTTACATTCATTATGATTATACAATATCTGATTATTATAAAAGGGAAAGAAAGGGACATGGTAAGTAATACAGGAATGAAAGGTCCAATAACATCCAACAGTAATGGTCTCACCGAACTGTCAGAGCAGATTCCGTCCCATCACTCATCTTAAAGCTTTCTAAACATTTGCTTACTCTTCTCCAGTAATACTTTTTTTTTCTTCTCATAAAATATAAAACATTGTATCTCTCTGTAATTACATAGGTATTAAAATGTCGTTCATCTATTTTAGTGACAGAATTATACACACTTTATAATGAGCATCAATCTATTTACAGGTACATTTCAAACAATATGTCATACAGTATAGCCTCCCTGTATGTAAGCATACAACAACTTCAAGAGGTCTGGACCTTTGTGGCACAGATTTAGTGAGATTTCTCTGTAACCATAGGGTCGCTGGTTCAAGACCCCCATTTAGTGTTTCCCACTCAATCATTATACTAGTTTCACACTGGAACCAAAGCCCCACACACTGAAGGCAGGGTAGAGAGGCTCTATGAAGGTGGTCTGTACTTTGTGAAGGAGGTTCATGCTATCAGACACACTGTAAAACGCCAGAGTCCCCTTTATCTGGTCCACATACACTCCTACCCTTGAGGACCTGGGCTTGGCTATATCTGTGCTCTGGTTCTTGTGCACAAAGGAATATTTGTCCTCAGAGCAGTACAGGCTCCAGGACTTGTCGTTCCAACCCAGGCTACATTCGTTGCTGTTGCCCTTGCGGTTGATGCTCTGAAAGGTGACGGCGATGTCTATCTCCGTTCCTCTCCAGTCTACCTCCCAGTAGCAGCGACTCCCTGACAGACCCTCCTTACACAGCAGCTGGGATGGAAGAGAGTTGAGTTGAATTGAATTGAATGAGTTTAGTTAATTGGATATGAGTCTGACCATCCACCAACCCACCATACAATGTAAAGCACTATGAGTGCTTTGTAAAATATTATATGAAACTATGAGAAAGCCCTATCCTTTCCTAGTCTAAGTCATGTGATGTCACACCTGAGCAAAAAAAGTTTCTTACCTGCTGCCAGTGGTCGAACCTGTCTGGATGGTCTGGGTAGTTCTTGGGTTCGCTCATCATCTTGGCTACAGTGTTGCCCTCAGATAGGTACAAGTTGGGGTGGGCACTGTTGACATCCAGGGTCGGCTGGACCAGGTCTGGAACAGAGGGATAAAAGCTTTAGAATAGAAAGATAGACCAAACCAATAAATACTGTGGCAATTTCAGGGGGGTGTCCCCAACCAGGACTTGAATGCAGGACCCTGAAACTGTCAATCCAACACTTAACATTTACAGCAGGGGGTTTGAACAAGATAGACCAAACAATGACCAAACAAGGCCTACATCAGAGGAACTACCAGTGTGATATGCTGTTTAATTATGCTGTTGTTTCCTTATAGTTACAGAGGAGTAACAACTTATAAAGTGGAAGCTCCAGTTGCACTTCTCTCTTATTAAAAGAGAAGAAACTCTGTCCCGTGACACATGATTAGGTGTCAATATTGCGTAACTGTTTGTTTAATCATAAATGTTCCGTGTTTTTCCACCGCTGGGAGCGACACAGTTATGGATGGTTTTCACCTAACCTGTTCTGCAGGTAGACAGACTATCTCTGTCACTGTGGCACACTGGTTTCAATGCCAGTTTCATCCATCATGATAATGTGACCACAGGAAAGTCGTGTTACATTTACTTCCTTCCTTCAAATGAATATGAGTGTCTGCTGTTACAGGAGACAGGGCACAAATTGAAATAGACACACTGTTATTTAATAAAAAACGTGTTAAAATTACTCACATTTCTTGAAATCCTCTCTTGTCTTTGGTTCTGAATATTCTCTTGTCTTGGTTTCAAGTTCTTCTCGTGCCATTTGTTCTAGTGGTTGGATAATGTGGACCTCTTTGACTGTGGAGACAGACAGACAGACAGACAGACAGACAGACAGACAGACAGACAGACAGACAGACAGACAGACAGACAGACAGACAGACAGACAGACAGACAGCAGTAATAAATATTTGATACAAACAAAAACAATTAAATAGCGAATAAATACACAACTGTGAAAACGGAATGAATCAAAACACTAATTTTCAAACATAGCATGACATACATTGTAAAGAATAACCAGAACCAAGTCACCCAAAAATAAGAAATCACTGTGTAACTCACCTGCTGAGGCGATTTTACTGATTTCCGTCTTGTTGATTTCCTCCACTTGCACCTTCAACGCAGCGATGGCTCTCTTGGCTCCATCGAAGGAGTAGTATGGCACGACAGTGACATTGTTTAGATCCTCATACCCAGAGGGACCAGACAGAGACTGCCAGCTCTAGAGGAACGATGGAGAAAAGGTTGGAAAAGAGAAGCATGATGATGACTTTGAGCAATTCAGTTAAATAGCCACATTGATGATACAACATAATTACGCTGATTAATTAAGCTGAAATTGAGTTTGAAAGGACAGGTGAAACAACGTGGTTTCAATCCACTTTTGCCCAGTATACATTTAGTGCCTGGAGGGAAGTCTGATACTCCAGCTTCATCACGTTCCTGTGCCAGTTCCAGTAGCCAAGTGAATACAAGACTATGACGTCTGGCAGTGTGAGACTGTAGCTGTACATTATACCAACCTGAAGGAAGTGTATGTGGTCGTCAGTGTGGGAGAGTTTCTCCAGGTCAGTGTGTTTCTTCCTCAGCAGAGTTATCTCTTCTTCCAGGCGGTCCAACAGTCCCTCAGCCTGGATCACTGTGGTCTTCTCCTGGGCTCGCACCAGCTCCCTCACCTCTATGTACCTTCTCTCTATGGAGCGCAGCAGCTCTGTGAAGATACGTTCGTTTTCATCCAACACCGCCTGTGCAGAGTGCTGTATGGGGGAAATAGAGGGAGAGATAATAGAGCGGGAGTAAATGAAAGAGGGGACATGTAAGCAAGAAAGAGGGAGGGAAAAAGGGGAGGTTAAAGAGAGAGGGACATCCCCAGTTTGTTAGGAAGAGTCTCTTACGAGTTTTGGGGGGTTTGTTGATGTGATTTAAAATAATAAGCTCTCCCACCCACTGCTTGCATGCAAAGTTTCAAAATGCATGCATAGTTTCATAATGTTTTAACCCACCTTGACTGACTCCACAGCCTGGCGAAGGTCTGTCCACTTCTTCACTCTCTGATCAATCCTCTGCTGAGACTTCATTAGAGTGGACCCCAGCTGTTTCTGTAGGGGACAACGTTTACACAATGTTATAGGAGCATCAACATATGAACCAGGCCTATGATGGATGTCATAATGTCTTATGTAGTATCTGTTATAAAGGCTTTATGAATGCATAGTCTGATAAAAGGCCAGCTGTCTGAGGCTTTTTTAAGGGGGACTAGAGTATAGTATTACTAAAACAGACGTACTTGTTTCTCAATCCTCTCGGTGCCAGCCGGCACAGTGTCGTGGCGCTTGTGTTCATCCATCATGCAGAGGACACAGACTGAGGTCTGGTCGGTGCGGCAGAACACCTCCAGCAGCTTGTCGTGCTGGGCACAGATCTTCTCCCTCATCTGGCCCGTGGCCTTCACCAGCTTGTGTTTCATCAAGGCTGGGTACTCATAGTGGGACTGGAGGTGGGTCTCACAGTAGGAGGCCAGGCACAGTAGGCAGGACTTCACAGCCTTAAGAAGAATACGACACAACACAGGTTTTATATGACACTTTTACAGAACCTAAAGACACCTTACAATATAGAACAAAAAAAATAAACAAAACAATGTCGAACAATGTTATGGGGGTAACAGGTCGTCTACAATATAGCGTTTAAGAGTGTTGGGCCAGTGACCAAAAAGTCACTGGTTTGAATCCCCGAGCTGACTAGTTGAAAAATATGCCGTTGTGCCCTTGAGCAAGGCACTTAACCCTAATTGCTCCTGTAAGTCGCTCTGTGTAAGAGCATCTGCTAAATGACTAAAATGTAAAAAGATTTTATATAAGTTTTTTCACCAAAATAAAATAAACCAAACCTTCTGTTTCCGAGTGGTGCAGAAGTCACAAAGGACATCACCTGGCTTGGAGGTTTTGGGCTGAGACTGGGAACTCAGGGTAGTGGAGCGCCGTTGGGCCTGCCCTCCCAAAGTGCTGTACTTGCTGGTAATGTCCAGGTCCAAGGTACTGGCACGGCGAGACATCTCTCCTGGGACAAGTAGTAGTCAGATCCTCAGGTAGAAGTGAGATCCCTAAAGGTGAGGTCCTCAGGTGAGATCCACAGGTAAATGAGCAGTACAGATTTAAAAGGGGGTGTCAGAAGGTTAAAGTGAGGTCTAAAGATTAAATCCACAGGTAAAAGTGTGACCCACAAGTAAAAAGTTAAAGTTGAGTTTCCACATTTAAATTAGGTAAGATCTACTGGTAAATTAGGTGAGATCAGCAGGTGAAGAATGTTCACATATGTAGGAGATGGGATGCGTAGGTAAAAGTGAAATCCACAGAGATAGATGTTGACAAGTGGTTGGTTTCAGTGAAACTGTGTGACTGGAATGTATGTGTTTGAGAGAGAGAGAGATTGTCAGTAATGAAGCCTGGTCACTGGGCTAAACCAGTCCTCCTGGTTGGATGTTTAAAGGCTGGAGAGGTGTGGCTCTTCACTGCACACAGGTGCTGCATTTCACAAAAAGACAGGTGAGCACAAAGGAATTTTAATGCAGAGGGAGTTTCAACGAGGAAGACACTAAAACAAGGTGTTATTTCACAAAGAATGATCAGTAAGTTGGCTAGCTAACTTTTATAAACACCTATAAATAACTTCCTTTTATGGTTTGTAAAGGAAGAAGCCAAAGTTCAATATACTGATCAAATCTGTCAATTATACCATGCCCAACTAAAATGTATAAATTACAGGAAACTGATCCAGTTTCGTGTTAAACTTCTATTCAGATAAGTGCTTCATTCATGTAACCACACTGTAACGAGTGTGCTGAGAGTCAGGAAGCAAGTTCAGGGAGTGAGTGATTTATTAAATAAATGCAACTAAATACAAAACAAGAAACACAAACAACGCACAGACATGACACTGGAACAGAAACAATGATGCCTGGGGAAGGAACCAAAGGGAGTGACATATATAGGGCAGGTAATCAAGGAGGTGATGGAATCCAGGTGAGTCTGAAGACGTGCGTAACGATGGTGATAGGTGTGCGCCATAGCAAGCAGTCTGGTGACCTCGAGGCCGGAGAGGGAGCACACGTGACACACACTTTGAGATCAAAACATCCCTCATTCTGAAAGTGTTCATCTACAGGAAAAGGAGGAGCAAACTCCTTGGTGTCCACATCACCAAGAAACTATCATGGTCCAAACACACCAAGACAGCCGTGAAGAGGGCACGACAAAACCTTTTCCCCCTCAGGAGACTGAAAAGATTTGGCATGGGTCCCCAGATGATTTTACACTGTTACACTGCTGCTACTCGCTGTTTATCTATACATAGTCACTTTACCCCTACCTACATGTACAAATTACCTCAACTAACCTGTACCCCGCACATTGACTTGGTATTTAATTTTTTACTTTAGTTTATATAGTAAATATTTTCTTACCGCTATTTCTTGAAATACATTGTTGGTTAAGGGCTTGTAAGTAAGCATTTCACTTTAAGGTGTTGTATTCGGCACACGTGACAAATAACATTTGATTTGATTTGTCCACTGCTGTCTCCTAGGCAGCGTTTACACAGGCAGCCCAATTCTGATATTTTGCCACTAATTGGTCTTTTGAGCAATCACATCAGATCGTTTGACATCAGATCTTTTTCAGAGCCGATCTAAATTGGTCAAAACACCAATTAGTGAACAAAAAGAAAATAAATGGGCTGCCTGTCTAAACACAGCTCTAGTGTTTATAGCTCTATGTCTGTATTGCATAATTAACATGACTGTGTAACGAGGTAAACCAAAGACACTTATACAAGAACATCCTCTTTGGGTAAACCCCAGTCAATCTGGAAAATGTCAAGAACTTTGAAAGTTTCTTCAAGTGCAGTCGCATAAACCATTAAGAGCTATGATGAAAGCCTAAATAAATGCTTCAGAGTTCAAGAAACAGACACATCAGAAGAGACTGTGTGAATCAGGCCTTCATGGTCAAATTGCTGCAAAGAAACCACTACTAAAGGACACCAATAAGAAGCAGAGACTTGCTTGGGCCAAGAAAATCGAGCAATGGACATTAGACCGGTGGAAATCTGTCCTTTGGTCTGATGAGTCCAAATTTTTGATTTTTGGTTCCAACCGCTATGTCTTTGTGAGACGCAGAGTAGGTGAACGGATGATCTCCGCATGTGTGGTTCCCACAGCGAAGCATGGAGAAAGAGGTGTGATGGTGCTTTGCTGGTGACACTGTTGGTGATTTATTTAGAATTCAAGGCACACATAACCATCATGGCTACCACTGCATTCTGCAGTGATACGCCATCCCATCTGGTTTGCGCTTAGTGGGACTATCATTTGTTTTCCAACAGCACAATGACCCAACACACCTCCATGCTATGTAAGGGTTATTTGACCAAAAAGGAGAGTGATGGAGATGACCTGGCCTCCACAATCACCCGACCTCAACCTCAAAAATTGACTTTAAAAAATTAGATGGTTTGGGATGAGTTGGACCGCAGAGTGAAGGAAAAACAGCCAACAAGTGCTCAGCATATGTGGGAACTCCTTCAAGACTGTGGGAAAATCATTCCAGGTGAAGCTGGTTGAGAGACTGCCAAGAATGTGCAAAGCTGTCATCAAGGAAAAGGGTGGCTGTGTAGTGGTGTACATAGAATACATCTTGGTGTACTCCACTACACGCGAGCAACATGTCTCTCATGTCAGGTCTGTTTTGGAGAGGCTGATAAGGCATCACCTGTATGCCAAGGCGGAGAAGTGCCTTTTCTTCCAGCAGGCAGTCTCCTTCCTGGGCTATCGGATATCCACCGCAGGAGTGGAGATGGAAGAGCAGAGGATCAGTGCAGTATGGTCGTGGCCTGTTCCATCCAACATAAATGCAGTGCAGCGCTTCCTAGGTTTTGACAACATTAGGGGTTTCAGCACAGTGGTGGCCCCTCTCACCTCCCTCCTGAAGGGAGGTCTTCGACAGCTGCGCTGGACTGAGGCCAACTGAGGCCAAACGCTCAAGGAACGTTTTACGAACGCACCTGTTCTGGCTCATCCTGACCCATCTCTGCCCTTCATCGTGGAGGTGGATGCCTCCGAGGTTGGAGTAGTGGCTGTTCTCTCCCAACGCACTAGATCGCCGCCTAAACTCCATCCATGCGCCTTCTACTCACGGAAGCTGTCTCCCGCGGAGCAGAATTACAACGTGGGGAGTTATGAGTTTCTGGCCGTCAAGAAGGAGCTGAAAACATGGCGGCACTGACTGGAGGGTGCTCAACACCCATTCCTGGTTTGGACGGACCCCCGGAACCTAGAGTATATTCAAGCAGCGAAGAGGCTGCACCCGCGTCAGGCCAGGTGGGCCATATTCTTCGCCAGGTTTGACTTTACCCTCACCAACCAGCCAGGATCTAAGAACGTAAACACCGATGCGTTGTCCCGGGTGCATGACACAGAGGATCGGAGGGAGAATTCCCCTGTACCGCATTGTGGCTCCTGTCGTTTTGAATGTGGACGCGGACATCCATCGAGCCCTTCAACAGGAGCCCTCACCTGCCCACTGTCTCGAAGGCCGTACCTACGTACCCTCTGATGTGTGGGACCGTCTCCTCGCCTGGGCACACACAGCACCTGTGCCGGGGCAACCAGGTATAGCCCGTACTATCGGCTGTCTCTCCGGCAAGTACTGGTGGCCTACCTTGGCCCAGAACGTTCGGGTTTACGTCTCTTCCTGCTCCACCTGCGCACAGAGCAATACACGAGACACTTCCCCTATGGCAAACTCCACCCGCTGCCGGTTCCACAACGACCCTGGTCCCATCTCTCTGTGGACTTTGTCACAGACCTTCCCCCCTCGGAGGGGCATGCCACCATCCTGGTCATTGTGGACCAGTTTTCCAAAGCCTGTCGTTTGATTCCTCTGCCTGGTCTCCCTACGGCCATGCACACTGCGGAGGCTCTCTTCTCTCACGTCTTCCGGCACTACAGGATCCCAGAGGACATCGTGTCTGAATGTGGTCCTCAGTTCATCTACCGTGTCTGGAAGGCCTTCATGGAACGACTGGGTGTCATGGTCAGCCTCACCTCCAGGTACCGTCCCCAATCAAATGGGCAGGTGGAAAGCGTAAATCAGGAACTGGGTAGGTACCCTTCATAGATACTGTCAGGACTGGCCGGGGGAGTGGGCTGCGTTTCTGCCTTGGGCAGAATACGCACAAAACTCCCTCTGTCATTCTTCCACTAACCTCACACCCTTTCAGTGTGTTCTAGGCTATCAGCCGGCCCTGACACCCTGGCACCGGAGTCAGATCGAGGCTCCTGCGGTGAGCGATTGGTTCCGGCGCGCCGAGGAGGTATGGAACACAGCGTACATCCGTTTCCAGTGCGTCAACCTCCGGCAGAGGGCACAGGCCTATTGTCACCGCAGTTTGGCCCCAGTCTTTTAAAGTCCTGAGGAGAGTCAATGAGGTGATGTACAGATTAGAGCTCCCCGTCAATTACCGTATCTCACCCTCATTTCATGTATCTCTCCTCCTGCCAGGGCCAGCTGGTCCCTTGGCTAGTGCTGGACCCCACAACGCACCACCCCCCCCCCCCCCCCCCCCCACTCATGCCGTCGTGGGGGTCTCTCCAGTACCTGGTCGACTGGGAGGGGTACGGTCCCGAAGAGCAGTGCTGGGTTCCGCCGCGGGACGTCCTGGACTGTTCTCTCATTCGAGACTTCCACAGGTGCTTTCGGCGCCGACAGAGATGGCCGCTTCGCTTCGCGTTCCTAGGAAACTATGCAGTATTTTGTTTTTTTTACGTGTTATTTCTTACATTGGTACCCCAGGTAATCTTAGGTTTTATCACATACAGTCGGGAGGAACTACTGAATATAAGAGCAACGTCAACTCACCATCATTACGACCAGGAATATGACTTTCCCGAAGTGGATCCAGTGTTTTGCCTTCCACCCAGGACAATGGATCTGATCCCGGCCGGCGAACCTAAACAACGTCGCCGTAAAAGGGGCAAACGAAGCGGTGTTCTGGTCAGGCTCCGGAGACGGGCACATCGCGCTCCACTCCCTAGCATACTACTCGCCAATGTCCAGTCTCTTGACAACAAGGTTGATGAAATCCGAGCAAGGGTTGCCTTCCAGAGAGACATCAGAGACTGTAACGTTCTTTGCTTCACGGAAACATGGCTCACTCGAGAGACGCTAACGGAGACGGTGCAGCCAGCTGGTTTCTTCATGCATCGCGCCGACAGAAACAAGCATCTTTCTGGTAAGAAGATGGGCGGGGGGGTATGCCTTATGATTAACGAGACGTGGTGTGATCATAACAACATACAGGAACTCAAGTCCTTCTGCTCACCTGACTTAGAATTCCTCACAATCAAATGTCGACCGCATTATCTCCAAGAGAATTCTCTTAAATTATAATCACAGCCGTATATATTCCCCCCCAAGAAGACACATCGATGGCCCTGAACGAACTTCATTTGACTCTTTGTAAACTGGAAACTACATATCCTGAGGCTGCATTCATTGTAGCTGGCGATTTTAACAAGGCTAATCTGAAAACAAGACTCCCTAAATTCTATCAGCATATCGATTGCGCAACCAGGGCTGGTAAAACCCTGGATCATTGTTATTCTAACTTCCGCGACGCATATAAGGCCCTCCCCCGCTCTCCTTTCAGAAAAGCTGACCACGACTCCATTTTGTTGCTTCCAGCCTACAGACAGAAACTAAAACAAGAAGCTCCCGCGCTCAGGTCTGTTCAACGCTGGTCCGACCAATCTGATTCCACGCTTCAAGACTGCTTCGATCACGTGGATTGGGATATGTTCTGCATTGCGCCCAACAACAACATTGACAAATACGCTGATTCGGAGAGCGAGTTCATGAGAAAGTGCATTGGCGATGTCGTACCCACAACAACTATTAAAACATTCCCAACCCAGAAACCGTGGATTGATGGCATCATTTGCGCGAAACTGAAAGCGCGAACCACTGCTTATAACCAGGGCAAGGTGACCGGAAACATGACCGAATACAAACAGTGTAGCTATTCCCTCCGCAAGGCAATCAAACAAGCTAAGCGTCAGTATAGAGGCAAAGTAGAGTTGCAATTCAACAGCTCAGACACAAGAGGTATGTCCTAGTGTGGCTCAGTTGGTAGAGCATGGCGCTTGCAACGCCAGGGTTGTGGGTTCAATTCCCACGGGGGGACCAGGGTTCAATTCCCACGGGGGGACCAGGATGAATATGTATGAACTTTCCAATTTGTAAGTCGCTCTGGATAAGAGCGTCTGCTAAATGACTTAAATGTAAAATGTATGTGGCAGGGTCTACAGTCAATCACGGATTACAAAAAGAAAACCAGCCCCGTTGCGGACCAGGATGTCTTGCTCCCAGACAGACTAAATAACTTCTTTGCTCGCTTTGAGGACAATACAGTGCCACTGACACGGCCCGCTACCAGTCCACCTGGCCGTGCTGCTGCTCCAGTTTCAACTGTTCTGCCTGTGGCTATGGAACCCTGGCCTGTTCACCGGACGTGCTACCTGTCCCAGACCTGCTGTTTTCAACTCTTTAGAGACAGCAGGAGCGGTAGAGACACTCTTAATGATTGGCTATGAAAAGCCAACTGACATTTACTCCTGAGGTGCTGACTTGTTGCACCCTCGACAACTACTGTGATTATTATTATTTGACCATGCTGGTCATTTATGAACTTTTGAACATCCTGGCCATGTTCTGTTATAAACTCCACCCGGCACAGCCAGAAGAGGACTGGCCACCCCTCATAGCCTGGTTCCTCTATGTTTCTTCCTCGGTTTTGGCCTTTCTAAATCAAATCAAATCAAATCAAATGTATTTATATAGCCCTTCGTACATCAGCTGATATCTCAAAGTGCTGTACAGAAACCCAGCCTAAAACCCCAAACAGCAAGCAATGCACTTGTAGAAGCACTGTGGCTAGGAAAAACTCGCTAGAAAGGCCAAAACCTAGGAAGAAACCTAGAGAGGAACCAGGCTATGTCAGTCCTCTTCTGGCTGTGCCGGGTGGAGATTATAACAGAACATGGCCAAGATGTTCAAATGTTGCAGCATAAATGTTCAAACTACTGCAGCATAAATACTGGAGGCTGAGACAGAAGGGGTCAGGAGACACTGTGGCCCCATCCGATGATAAATATATAGTGAAAACAATAGTGGTCCTAAAACGGAACCTTGAGGAACACCGAAATGTACAGTTGATTTGTCAGAGGACAAACCATTCACAGGGACAAACTGATATCTTTCCGACAGATAAGATCTAAACCAGGCCAGAACTTGTCCGTGTAGACCAATTTGGGTTTCCAATCTCTCCAAAAGAATGTGGTGATCGATGGTATCAAAGGCAGCACTAAGGTCTAGTAGCACGAGGACAGATGCAGAGCCTCGGTCTGATGCCAATAAAAGGTCATTTACCACCTTCACAAGTGCAGCCTCAGTGCTATGTTGGGGTCTAAAACCAGACTGAAGCATTTCGTATACATTGTTTGTCTTCAGGAAGGAAGTGAGTTGCTACGCAACAGCTTTTTATAAACTTTTTGAGAGGAATGGAAGATTCGATATAGGCCGATAGTTTTTTCTATTTTCTGGGTCAAGGTTTGGCTTTTGAAGAGAGGCTTTATTACTGCCACTTTTAGTGAGTTTGGTACACATCCGGTGGATAGAGAGCCGTTTATTATGTTCAACATAGGAGGGCCAAGCACATGAAGTAGCTCTTTAAGTAGTTTAGTTGGAATAGGGTCCAGTATGCAGCTTGAAGGTTTAGAGGCCATGATTATTTTCATCATTGTGTCAAGAGATATAGTACTAAAACACATAGAGATATAGTACTAAGTGTCTCTCTTGATCCTAGGTTCTGGCAGAGTTGTGCAGACTCAGGACAGCTGAGCTTTGGAGGAATACGCAGATTTAAAGAGGAGTCCGTAATTTGCTTTCTAATGATCATGATCTTTTCCTCAAAGAAGTTCATGAATTTATTACTGCTGAAGTGAAATCCATCCTCACTTGGGGAATGCTGCTTTTTAGTTAGCTTTGCGACAGTATCAAAAATAAATTTTGGGAGTTCTTTCTTGGGAGTTTTACCTAGCCACAGTGCTTCTACACCTGCATTGCTTGCAGTTGGGGTTTTAGGCTGGGTTTCTGTACAGCACTTTGAGATATCAGCTGATGTAAGAAGGGCTTTATAAATACATTTGATTTGATTTGGTTTTGTTTGAGAGAGAGAGAGGGAGGGAGTGAGAAGAGAAATGACAAGAAGAATAAACAAACAAATCCCACTCTATGGGCTGCAACAACATTAATGATTGATCAGCACTAGCCCAAACCTTACCTATTACCCTAATCATAACTCCAAACCATAAAACGTAAAGGAATGCTTCGGGATTTTGTCAATGAGGCCATCCATCTACTTCCCCAGAGTCAGATGAACTTGATTATGCTAGCAGATCCCCATAGACTTTCAGTCATTGCGCTAACGCTAGTTAGCATTCGCTTGTGAAACTACCTCTACCATTTTTACATAACTGTGTCCAGTATGAAGGAAGTTAGAGGTAGTTTCACAAGCGAATGCTAACTAGTGTTAGCGCAATGACTGGAAGTCTATGGGGATCTGCTAGCATAATCAAGTTCATCTGACTCTGCGGAACTAGATAAAGGGCCTCGTTGCCAAAATCCCGAAGTATCCCTTTAACCTCAACACTAGCCAATGAAAAAGTAGAACTATTTGTGGTTGTAGCCTGTAGAGGGGGCCTGTTTTCTATCTCCACATCAGCTCGTTATATATTTGACCACCAGGAGGGGATGTTTAGTAGGTGAGCTCTTTAGGGACTTCCCAGGTGAATTCACTCCGGCCAAAGTGGCCGTAGCACGCTGTGTTCTGGTAGATTGGCCTCTTCAGGTTCAGCTCCCTGTGCAGCGAGCGATAAAACACACATCAGAGGTGGGAAAGACACACCTGTAACAGCATTTGATACACAAATGTATACTACCACTGCTTGTGTAACGTAAATGTCCACACAAATCTCTCAATGACATGATAAGCATGACTTACAACTTTAGAGGGGTTTGCACTCTCCTTCACTGCAGCCAACATGAGTAAAACATTTAAACGTGTTAACCCTCGCAAGGCTGCAGGCCCAGACGGCATACCCAGCCGCGTCCTCAGAGCGTGCGCAGACCAGCTGGCTGGTGTGTTTACGGACATATGCAATCAATCCTTATCTCAGTCTGCTGTTCCCACATGCTTCAAGAGGGCCACGATTGTTCCTGTTCCCAAGAAAGCTAAGGTAACTGAGCTAAACGACTACCGTCCCGTAGCACTCACTTCCGTCATCATGAAGTGCTTTGAGAGACTAGTCAAGGACCATATCACCTCCACCCTACCTGACACCCTAGACCCACTCCAATTTGCTTACCGCCCCAATAGATCCACAGGCGACGCAATCACAACCACACTGCCCTAACCCATCTGGACAAGAGGAATACCTATGTGAGAATGCTGTTCATCGACTACAGCTCAGCATTTAACGCCATAGTACCCTCCAAACTCGTCATCAAGCTCGAGACCCTGGGTCTCGACCCCGCCCTGTGCAACTGGGTACTGGACTTCCTGACGGGCCGCTCCCAGGTGGTGAGGGTAGGTAACAACATCTCCACCCCGCTGATCCTCAACACTGGGGCCCCACAAGGGTGCGTTCTGAGCCCTCTCCTGTACTCCCTGTTCACCCACGACTGCGTGGCCATGCACGCCTCCAACTCAATCATCAAGTTTGCGGACGACACTACAGTGGTAGGCTTGATTACCAACAACAACGAGACGGCCTAAAGGGAGGAGGTGAGGGCCCTCGGAGTGTGGTGTCAGGAAAATAACCTCACACTCAACGTCAACAAAACAAAGGAGATGATCGTGGACTTCAGGAAACAGCAGAGGGAGCACCCCCCTATCCACATCGACGGGACAGTAGTGGAGAGGGTAGTAAGTTTTAAGTTCCTCGGCGTAAACATCACGGACAAACTGAATTGGTCCACCCACACAGACAGCGTTGTGAAGAAGACGCAGCAGTGCCTCTTCAACCTTAGGAGGCTGAAGAAATTTGGCTTGTCACCAAAAGCACAAACAACTTTTACAGATGCACAATCGAGAGCATCCTGTCGGGCTGTATCATTGCCTGGTACGGCAACTGCTCCGCCCACAACCGTAAGGCTCTCCAGAGGGTAGTGAGGTCTGCACAACGCATCACTGGGGGCAAACTACCTGCCCTCCAGGACACCTACACCACCCGATGTCACAGGAAGGCCATAAAGATCATCAAGGACAACAACCACCCGAGCCACTGCCTGTTCACTCCGCTATCATCCAGAAGGTGAGGTCAGTACAGGTGCATCAAAGCAGGGACCGAGAGACTTAAAAACAGCTTCTATCTCAAGGCCATCAGACTGTTAAACAGCCACCACTAACATCGAGTGGCTGCTGCCAACATACTGACTCAACTCCAGCTCACTTTAATAATGGAATTGATGGAAATTGATCAAAAATGTATCACTGGCCACTTTAAACAATGCCACTTAATATAATGTATATGTATATACTGTACTCTATATCATCTACTGCATCTTGCCATCTTTATGTAATACATGTATCACTAGCCACTTTAAACTATGCACTTTTATGTTTGCATACCCTACATTACTCATCTCATTTGTATATACTGTACTCGATACCATCTACTGCATCTTGCCTATGCCGTTCTGTACCATCACTCATTCATATATCCTTATGTACATATTCTTTATCCCTTTACACTTGTGTGTATAAGGTAGTAGTTGTGTAATTGTTAGGTTAGATTACTCGTTGGTTATTACTGCATTGACGGAACTAGAAGCACAAGCATTTCGCTACACTCGCATTAACATCTGCTAACCATGTGTATGTGACAAATAAAATTTGATTCGATTTGATTTGTCATCCCGACTGGGGGGGGTACTCTCACACCAGCCTTCGCTTTGACTTCCCCTCCTGTCCAGCTCAGGCGTTCGGCATCGCCGGCCTTCTAGCTGCTGCCGAACCTGCTGCTGGCAAACACCCTTCACTCATCAACCCCAGACTTGTCTCATCATCATTACACACACCTGGTTCTAATCCCCACTCTATCACTGTATATATACTCCCTCTATCATTTGTCTTTGTCAGTTATTGTAAATGTTGCTTGTTTTCCTGAGAGGAATCTCTCCTACTATTTCCTGAGTACTTTATTATTTTGAACTTTGGGTTTCGTCCTGGTGCTAATTTGAGTCAAAAATAAATATGAACATAATTTGAGTCAATTGGAGGTGTACCTGTGGATGTATTTCAAGGACTACCTTCAAACTCAGCTTACATATCCAAGCCTTTTGCCAGCTTTATGTGATTAAGTTGTTGAATTTCCATTGAATTGTTTGCTTTACTGTTCAATTTCTTTGCTTGACATCATGAGAAAATCAAAAGAAATCAGCCAAGATCTCAGAAAAAAATGGTAGACCTCCACAAGTCTGGTTCCTCCTTGAGCGCAATTTCCAAATGTCTGAAGGTACCACGTTCATCTGTAGAAACAATAGTACGCAAGTATAAACACCATGGGACCGCGCAGCCGTCATACCGCTCAGGAAGGAGACGCGTTCTGTCTCCTCGAGATGAACGTACTTTGGTGCGAAAAGTGCAAATCAATCCCAGAACAAAAGCAAAGGACCTTGTGAAGATGCTGGAGGAAACAGGTACAAAAGTATCTATATCCACAGTAAAACGAGTCCTATATCGACATAACCTGACAGGCCACTCAGTAAGGAAGAAGCCACTGCTCCAAAACTGCCATTAAAAAGTCAGACTACGGTTTGCAACTGCACATGCGGACAAAGATTGTACTTTTTGGAGAAATGTCCTCTGGTCTGATGAAACAAAAATATAACTGTTTGGCCATAATGACCATCATTATGTTTAGAGGAAAAAGGGGGAAGCTTGCAACCCGAAGACACCATCCCAACCGTGAAGCACAGGGGTGGCAGCATCATGCTGGGGTGCTTTGCTGCAGGAGGGTCTGGTGCACTTCACAAAATTGATGGCATCATGAGGTAGGAAAATTATGTGGATATATTGAAGCAACATCTCAAGACATCAGTCAGGAAGTTAAAGCTTCGCAAATGGGTCTTCCAAATGGACAATGACCCCAAGCATACTTCCAAAGTTGTGGCAAAATGGCTTAAGGACAACAAAGTCAAGGTATTGGAGGTGCCATCACAAAGCCCTGACATCAATCCTCTTGAAAATTTGTGGGCAGAACTGAAAAAGCGTGTGCGAGCAAGGCGGCCTACAAACCTGACTCAGTTACACCAGCTCTGTCAGGAGGAATGGGCCAAAATTCCCCCAACTTATTGTGTGAAGCTTGTGGAAGGCTACTCGAAACATTTGACCCAAGTTAAACAATTTAAAGGCAATGCTACCAAATGCTAATTGAGTGTATGTGAACTTCAGACCCACTGGGAATGTGATGAAAGAAATAAAAGCTGAAATAAATCATTCTCTCTACTATTATTCTGACATTTCACATTCTTAAAATAAAGTGGTGATCCTAACTGACCTAAGACAGGGAATTTTTACTCGGATTAAATGTCAGGAATTGTGAAAAACGGACATTAAATGTATTTGGCTAAGGTGTATGTAAACTTCCGACTTCAGCTGTACCAGCTGTCTCGCCATACAGAGAACGTCTTGATTTCAACTACTTAAACAACTTGAACCTGACAATATTCCCTATGCTGCGTCATTTAAAGGTCCTGGATCTCACCTTTAATCAAATTACCTTGTATCTTATGTCCGTATTTGCTACTTGTAGTGGATGTTGTACTTTGTATTTTGTCATATGCCTTGGTTCAATGGATGTCATATTACAGTTATTGCTGACAAGGATGTAACAACGTTGACTCTTACTGGGAAGCCCATTGAACACATTGTAAATAATGTCTTAAAGGTGCCAATGCAGCCGTTTTCATCAGTATCAAATCATTTCTGGGTAACAATTCAAATGGTCAACAAGAAAACAAGAAATAGCTTCTTAGCAAAGAGCAATTATCAAATCAAGATTATCAATGTGGGGAGGAGGAAAACTGAAAATGTATTCTCAAATTCGAGCTGGGTCAAGGGAAACCTGTGCTAGCGCAGCCCAGTTTCACAACTGGTGCCAGCTCGATTAGAATTTGGGCTGGTGACGCTGTTACTATATAACCACCAGCTGATCACTGCTGGATG
The DNA here is from genome assembly GCF_029448725.1 of Salvelinus fontinalis. Taxonomy (NCBI): domain Eukaryota; kingdom Metazoa; phylum Chordata; class Actinopteri; order Salmoniformes; family Salmonidae; genus Salvelinus; species Salvelinus fontinalis. The sequence goes on along the minus strand of NC_074665.1, from coordinate 62,815,296 downwards.
CTGACACCACGTTTAGCTAGATCGTCTGGGCTTGTTGCTGTTAGCTAGCACATGGACAAGCAGTACTGCAGTAGTCAGACATGACACGAATTACCACCATAGCTGGATCCTTCATGAATTTTTTTGTACTACAAAATAAACTTTTATGAGAACAGTCAGCCCTTGAATGCTAGCGAACTAACGTTCAGAGTTGAAACAAGGTAAAGTCATAGTTGAAACAAGCTAGCAAGCTAGCAAGCTAAAGTGTGCTAGCAGGAATTTTAGCTGGCCAGGTCATATTGGAAGCTACATCATATCAAACCTGTCGTCTAGTTTGCTTTGATAGCAAACTAGCTAATAGCCAATGCCATGGCAAGCAAGGTAGGAATTAAGCTAGCTAACTAGCCTGAGTCTGGCTGACACTGGCAGGAGTATGGGGTAACGTTAGTTACAGCATGGTGAGTGTGAATACAATTCTTCAACATCTTGCTAGCTAGCTAGCAACATTAGTGAAGCCAGCTGCACAGTCACATGTTGGCTACCTAGCAACATAGCATCATTTCTAATTTATGGAGGTAGTGGAAACGCAATTCAAGCTAGCCTACCAAGGCCAGCCTAACCCAGGTTGACTTCAAAGTGCCAATGGAAACAAGCGTTATTGGTCTATTAACTAATGGGAGGGAGGTTATGCCTTCCAACAGGCTGAAATTTTAGGTGGTCTTTTCAAACTCTTACACGAAATGGGCATCATTTTTACAATTTCAAAGTATTATTCCAACCTCATAATGTGGAAATATTTGCCTTGATGCAAAGCTGTCATCAAGGCAAAGGGTGGCTACTTTGAAGAATTTCAAATATATTATGATTTGTTTAATTCTTTTTTGGTTACTACATGATTCCACATGTGTTATTTCATCGTATTGATTTCTTCACTATTATTCTACAATGTAGAAAATAGTAAAAATTAAGAAAAACCCTGGAATGAGTAGGTGTGCCCAAACTGGTACTGTATATAAAACATAGGGAAATCGTTTTTTTGATTGCACTGGGCCTTTAAAAACTCACTGCATCTCCTGCATCTCCTACAAAATATGTCCTTGCTGATACTGGTCTTGTCTTAATTTGTTTTTACTTTTACCCCTTTTTCTCCCCAATTGGTAGTTATGGTCTTGTCCCATCGCTGCAAATCCCCTACGGACTCGGTCACGGCCGGATGTCGTGAAGCAGGTTGAGAGCATCAAGTTCCTTAATGTCCACATCAATAACGAACTAGAATGGTCCAAACACACCAAGACAGTCTTGAAAAGAGGGCACGACAAAGCCTATTCCCCCTCAGGAAACTAAAAATATTTGGCATGGGTACTGAGATCCTCAAAAGATTCTACAGCTGCAACATCGAGAGCATCCTGACCGGTTGCATCACTGCCTGGTACGGCAATTGCTCGGCCTCTGACCGCAAGGCACTACTTACAGGTCCAGTACATCACTGGGCTAAGCTGCCTGCCATCCAGGATCTCTACACCAGGCGGTGTCAGAAGAAGGCCCTAAAAATTGTCAAAGACCCCAGCCACCCCAGTCATAGACTGTTCTCTCTACTACCGCATGGCAAGCGGTACCGGAGTGCCAAGTCTAGGACAAAAAGGGTTCTCAACAGTTTTTACCCCCAAGCCATAAGACTCCTGAACAGGTAATGAAATGGCTACCCGGACTATTTGCATTGTGTGCCCCCCCAACCCCTCTTTTTTACACTGCTGCTACTCTCTGTTTATCATATGCATAGTCACTTTAACTATACATTCATGTACATACTACCTCAATTGGGCCGACCAACCAATGCTCCGCGCACATTGGCTAATCTGTAAGGATCTGGGTGTAGCTGGTACAGAGGAGTCAGGCACAGGACAGCAGAGATGAGTAACAAAAGGAACTTTACTCAAAAATTCTAAATACATGAAGTAACACCAAGCCCACAAACATCGGACCGAACTTACAATAAACAAACAAGCACAAAAACCATGGGGAAAACAGAGGGTTAAATAATGAACATGTAATTGGGGAATTGAAAACAAAGACAAAACAAATGGAAATGAAAAGTGGATCGGCGATGGCTAGAAGGACGGTCACGTCGACCGCCACCCGAACAAGGAGATGGACCGACTTCGGCGGAAGTCGTGACATAACCGGGCTATCTGCATTGTGTCCCGCCACCCGCCAACCCCTCTTACGCTACTGCTACTCTCTGTTCATCATATATGCATAGTCACTTTAAGCATATCTACATGTACACTACCTCAATCAGCCTGACTAACCGGTGTCTGTATGTAGCCTCACTACTGTATATAGCCTGTCTTTTTACTGTTGTTTTATTTCTTTACTTACCTATTGTTCACCTCAACCTTTTTTGCACTATTGGTTAGAGCCTGTAAGTAAGCATTTCACTGTAAGGTCTACTACACCTGTTGTTTTTGGCGCACGTGACAAATAAACTTTGATTTGATTTGACACAGCCTGGGATTGAACCCGGGTCTGTAGTGACCCCACTGCGATGCAGTGCCTTAGATCGCTGTGCCACTCAGGAGGCCGATACTGGTCTTCTCTACATTGAGAATCTGCATATAAACCATTTAACCAACCTGCAGGAGTTAAATGTCAGGATAAACAATTTCCTCTCAATGCACCTCCCATCTTATGCCATCAACTTCACATATTTCAGGATGATGGATCTGCATGCTAATAACATACAGTGCCTTCAGAAAGTGTTCATAACCCTTCTACTGACTCTGAAAAACACCAAAAGAAAGATGTCCAGGGTCCCTGCTCATCTGCGTAAATGTGCCTTAGGCATGCTGCAAGATGGCATGAGGACTGCAGATGTGACCAGGGCAATAAATTGCAATGTCCGTACTGTGAGACGCCTAAGACAGCGCTACAGGGAGACAGGACGGACAGGTGATCGTCCTCGCAGTGGCAGACCACGTGTAACAACACCTGCATAGGATCGGTACATCCGAACATCACACCTGCTGGACAGGTACAGGATGGCAACAACAACTGCCTGAGTTACACCAGGAACGCACAATCCCTCCATCAGTGCTCAGACTGTCCGCAATAGGCTGAGAGAGGCTAGACTGAGGGTTTGTAGGCCTGTTGTAAGGCAGGTCCTCAACAGACATCACCGGCAACAATGTCGCCTATGGGCACAAACCCACCGTCGCTGGACCAGACAGGACTGGCAAAAAGTGCTCCTCACTGACGAGTCGCGGTTTTGTCTCACCAGGGGTGATGGTCGGATTCGCATTTATCATTGAAGGAATAAGCATTACACCGAGGCCTGTACTCTGGAGCAGGATCGATTGAGGTGGAGGGTCCGTCATGGTCTGGGGTGGTGTGTCACAGCATCTTCGGACTGAGCTTGTTGTCATTGCAGGCAATCTCAACGCTGTGTGTTACAGGGAAGACATCCTCCTCCCTCATGTGTAACCCTTCCTGCAGGCTCATCCTGACATGACCCTCCAACATGACAGTGCCACCAACCATACAGCTCGTTCTGTGCGTGATTTCCTGCAAGACAGGAATGTCAGTGTTCTGCCATGGCCAGCGAAGAGCCCGGATCTCAATCCCATTGAGCATGTCTGGGACCTGTTGGATCGGAGGGTGAGGGCTAGGGCCATTCCCCCCAGACGTGTCCGGGAACTCCAGGTGCCTTGGAGGAAGAGTGGGGTAACAACTCACAGCAAGAACTGGCAAATCTGGTGCAGTCCATGAGGAGGAGATGCACTGCAGTACTTAATGCAGCTGGTGGCCACACCAGATACTGACTGTTACTTTTGATTTTGACCCCTCCTCTGTTCAGGGACACATTATTCCATTTATGTTAGTCACATGTCTGTGGAACTTGTTCAGTTTTTGTCTCAGTTGTTGAATCTTGTTTTGTTCATACAAATATTTACACATGTTAAGTTTGCTGAAAATAAACGCAGTTGACAGTGAGAGGACGTTTCTTTTTTTGTTGAGTTTAGTATGAGTTGCACCTCTGTCACTTGGTCACGTCATTGTCATTATTATTGTTATCAGAATTCCACAGCCACATTGATGTCCAAAAGTAGAACGGGAGCTAATGACTGCTCCGCCCAGTGATGTAGTATAGTCACTTAACCTTGACTCCGAATCGAGTCCTAAGTCCCCTGTGTTCGAGTCCGAGTCACCAATGGTCGAGTCACAAGTAGAGTAAATGGTTTCCTATCCATTTTCCTTTCTTTCTATGCCACCAAAAGTTTAAATATAGGTTACTGGTAATGTTACCAGGTCCACATTCAGTTGCAAAACGTTGTTGAACATTGCAGATAGAAATTACACGAATAGAGCCAACGTTATTCCTTATCCATAATAAGAGATGCATGTTTGTTCTGCACAGCATATTTCTATCTGAACATTCCAAAAAGTTGGGTCCTGATGAACGCACCCCAGGTTGTTTGCTATAACTAGATAATGAGGTAACATGACTGAACTATGTGAAGCCTAAGCAAGTAGTTAACTGTCCGGTCCGCAAGTAGCTTAGTTTTAGAATGTCCTGCAATAATCTTTATGAATGTAAAATGCGGCCCGTCAATGCATGATAGAATTTTTTTTAGCCCCAGTATTATGGGTCATATCTCTTAAACGGTAATGGCTAGAATCAAGCCATTTTCTCTGAGGAAAAGAGGCTCATAGGTTTATGTTGGCTACAGAAACTGGCTATGAAATGCAGTGGCGAAAGGGGGAGGGTTGAGCGAGACTACAAATTCAAAAACGTTCTGTACTCAAGGGATAGTAAAACATAGCTAGACTGCTGTTTAACCATTAAACTTAATGCTGCTATTGTTTTTAATTTCTTAAAGCAGCTTGTGTTTCTTAACCAGGCAAAGGGTAGCTAACTACAAGGCTGGTGGTACCAATCTTTGTTGTGGTTTTTATTCTGTCATTGTCAGCATTGGCCTACAAATTCCAGTTCTACCAGCATTACTTCTGTGTGTTGTTGAGAGGCTACAAGGTCTCCCGCCAGCAGGAATGCCCTTACGATGCTTTTGTGATCTACTCCAGCAAGGATGAGGCCTGTGTGATGGAGTAACTGGTGGAGAACATTGAGAAAGGAGTCCCTCCTATTCAGTGGAAGTAATTCTTCAGTGGGCATCGCATATAATAACTTCGTAATCCCCAGGATGCATATCAAAGCAGTGTAGTGGAGGTATACGAGGTATCAATTAATAAGGCGATGTAACAGATCAGAATGTTTTGCTTAAAATTCGCCGGTATCCCATTGCTCCATAGAATCCCAGGCGGGCTCCGGCACTCTACCTGGGTCGACCGACCACCTGTCTATCTCTTCCCAAGTTGTAACACAGTCCAGATCATGCTGCCGAGCTAGCTCCTCATAACGCCGCCTCTCTGCTTTCGCTGCCTCCAGCTCTGCCTTGGGGTGGCGATATTCCCCTGGCTCTGCCCAGGGTCCTTTACCGTCTAACTCGTCCTCCCATGTCCATTCTTCCATAAGGCGCTGTTGCTGCTGCTGCCGCTGTCCGTTACCACGCTGCTTGGTCCTTTTTTGGTGGGTGATTCTGTAACGTCTTTCGTCGGTGGAAAGAGAGGAGGACCAAAGCGCAGCGTGGTACGTTTCCATATTTATTGGAATACTTTTTCAATACGAACAAAAACAATAAACAGACGAAACCCAACGAAGCTACAGTCCTGAACTAGTGAACATAGAACACATGAACGCACGAACAGGAACAATCACCCACAAACCAATAGTGAAAATAGGCAACCTAAATATGGTTCCCAATCAGAGACAACGTAAAACACCTGCCTCTGATTGAGAACCATATCAGGCCAATCAGACAAACCTAACCTAGAAACATAGAACATAAACTATACCCACCCAGCTCATGTCCTGACCAACTAAATAAAGACAAAACAAAGGAAATAAGGTCAGGAACGTGACACTTTGGCTAAAGGCTACTTCGAAGCAAGGTAAGAAATGCCTCATATATGAAGTAAAACGTCCAAGTTTCAAACAATTTAAGGAACATAAAAAATATAGTGATGCTAATGACAGGCCTAAACATCTTCTGGTAGGTGGAAAGGTTTTCCCAAAAACTTCAATTAAAATTATTTCTGCATTATTATTCGATTTTTCCCAGATCTCAAAAGTGGTTTCCTGATGTGGTTTAAGCATTGTTGTGGACTTACAACATCCAATGTTGTTGTTTTTCTATTAAAAAATCTTCACTTTGAGAATGAAATGAAATAAAAAATGAAATAAAAAAACAAGAGTCAGCTTCAATTATCAGTTTCAACAGTAGGCCTACTATTAGCTTGGGTTGACCTGACTGTAAAAGACCAATATGGGATTTATCATTAGGTCATTCAGAGTGTGTCATTGTTTCTCATATAATTTTTCACACAGGGCGCCTTTCATTCATTTGGGATTTATTTGGTACAATTTGAGTATACCCACTTCTCCAGGCACCACTACACCATTGCTCCCATTCAACTGTGCCTCCACGAGCGGGACTTTGAAGTGGGCAAGTCCACCACCTCCAACATCATAGACGAGGGCGTTATGGGTAGCCGCAAGGTCATCATGGAAGTGTCACGCCACTTCATCAACAGCACATGGTGTCGCTTTGAGTTTGAGGTGGCTCAGTCCTGGGTAGTGCTGAAGGGAAACCCTATCATCACCATCATCATCATGATACTGGAGGATGTGGAGAAGAGGACCAAGAAAATGTTTAGGCTCCACAAATACTTGAAGAGGATCACTTACCTGAAATGGAGGGACAACCCCATTAGCAGCATGAGATTCTGGAGTCACCACAGGAAGGCTGTCATCTCAAAGACACGATAAACTGGTTCTGCATGTCATAATTTTGTGTGTCACATGCTCAGATATTGAAAAGTGAGTCTTTTATGTTCCTAACCCTTTACTTAGGTTATACATTTAACAACAATTAATTTTATAATTACCTTTTTGATACAAGAGATTATTCCGTGATACAGTGCTTTATATCAGACTGCACTCACTGCAGTACTGCACATATGTACCTCAATTTTGTAATTTGTTGACTTAAGACAATGTGATTGTAAAAAGGCATGACTGCAGCTTTTATTCTTCTTCTCTACATATATTCACGTGGTCCAACTGCATTATTTAGAATAAACTCATGGGAATTTACAAACACTCTCCCTTTTGCACAGTTAACTACAGAATGCTGTTTTAATTCTCAGAGAGCAGTTTGACTACCAGAGAAATATGAAGTCCATAATATAAGCCAAGCAGGAGGATAAGAATTGTGGAAATCATGCATCTTCCAGTTCTGTGAATGGCCTCATTGTCCTGGCACTGTAATACAAATGCTTCCATTTATAAGACAACGCCTGCAGTGAATGCATGCAAATACAGGGACGTCCGGAGTCATTGACACCAAGCCTATAGCTATCGGATTTAATCTATCAGATTGGTTGTTGTTTACAGGCAAGAATGTTGATGGTCTGAATAGTAAAGACTTCCATTGGAAAAAAAGTTCATGAAAAAGACATCAAATTACATATCAGGCATACACAAAATCGGATTTTTTGTTTGACATGACTCGCCTACAGACAGCGGGCTCTAGCTGCGGATTTACCATAGACACACACATCAGGTGCCAAAAAATGTGTGTGTGAGAGAGATGACATGTGACAGAGAACAACCCATTAAAGAGCTGGCCACCCTCGCAGAGAAGCCAGTAGAACAGTCCACCTCAAATCCTGACCAAAGTCTCAACACCACAGCAGAACAGCGCACCTCAGACCCTGACCATAGCCTTGACATCACAGCAGGACAGATAAATTAAGCCCAGGGGATCCCACCCCCTGTCAGCCCCCCTGTAAGCTCTCCTGTCCTCAAAATGTCCTCATGTGCTAGCTGCGCCACCAGAGTCTCTGGGTTCGCGCCCAGGCTCTGTCGCAGCCGGCCACGACCGGGAGGTCCGTGGGGCGACGCACAATTGGGCTAGCGTCGTCCGGGTTAGGGAGGGTTTGGCCGGTAGGGATATCCTTGTCTCATCGCGCTCCAGCGAACTCCTGTGGCGGGCCGGGCGTAGTGCGCGCTAACCAAGGGGGCCAGGTGCACGGTGTTTCCTCCGACACATTGGTGCTGCTGGCTTCGGGGTTGGAGGCGCGCTGTGTTAAAGAAGCAGTGCGGCTTGGTTGGGTTGTGCTTCGGAGGACGCATGGCTTTCGACCTTCGTCTCTCCCGAGCCCGTACGGGAGTTGTAGCGATGAGACAAGATAATAATTACTAGCGATTGGATACCACGAAAATTGGGGAGAAAAGGGGATAAAATTGTAAAAAAATAAAATAAAATAATAATAATGTCCTCATGTGTGCTACCTATATCCCCCCAGTAGAATCCCCATACTTTAATGAAGACAGCTTCTCCATCCTAGAGAGGAAAATCAACCATTTCCAGGCCCAGGGACATGTACTAGTCTGTGGCGTCCTAAATGGCAGAACTGGACAAGAACCTGACACTCTCAGCACACAGGAAACAAACACCTACCTGGAGGTGACAGTATTCCCTCCAAAAGATGCCCCCCTAGACACAACTACGACAAAACAACCAACAAAAATGGGTCAAAACTCCTGCAGCTCTGTCGCACGCTGAATCTGTACATAGTCAATGGTAGGCTTTGAGGAGACTCCTATGGTAGGTACACCGACAGCTCATCCCTTGGCAGTAGTACTGTATATTACTTCATCACTGAACTCAACCCAGAGTCCCTCAGAGCGTTCACAGTCAGACCACTAACACCCCTATCAGATCACAGCAAAATCACGGTCTACCTGAACAGAGCAATACTCAACCATAAGGCATCAAAGCCAAAGTAACTACACAATATTAAGAAATGCTATAGATGGAAGGAAAGTAGTGTAGAAACCTACCATAAAACAACTTGGCAACAACAAATTCAATCCCTTTTAGACAACTTCCTGGACAAAACATTTCACTGTAATAGTTAAGGTGTAAACTTGGCAGTAGAAAGCCTAAACAGTATATTTGAACTTTCAGCTTCCCTATCAAACATTTCAAGAAGACAACTGAAGTACATTAACAACAATGACAAATTGTTTGATGAAGAATGTAAAAACCTAAGAAATAAATTGAGAAACCTATCCAACCAAAAACATAGAGAGTAAGAAAACCTGACTCTACGCCTTCACTTTGGTGAATCACTAAAACAATACAGAAATACACTATGGGGAAAAAAGGAACAGCACGTCAGAAATCAGCTCAATGTAATTGAAGAATCCATAGAATCGAATCACTTCTGGGAAAGTTGGAACACACTAAACAAACAACAACACGAAGAGTTATCTATCCAAAACAGAGATACCAATCTTATACCAATCTTTTTGGTCTATAACAAAGAATAAATAGCAAAAACATATCCGTTATCAATTACAAATCTTAGAATCAGCTATTTAAGACTACCAGAACCCAGTGGATTTTCCAATTACATTGAATGAACTACAGGACAAAATACAAACCCTTAAACACAAAAAGGTGTTGATGGTATCCAACATGAAATGATAAAATATACAGACAACAAATTGGCTATACTTAACTCTTTAACATCATCCTCAGCTCTGGCATCTTCCCCAATATTTGGAACCAAGGACTGATAACCCCAATCTACAAAAGTGGAGACAAATTTGACCCTAATAACTACCGTGGGATGTGTGTCAACAGCAACCTTGGTAAAATCCTCTGCATTATCATTAACAGCAGACTTGTAAATTTCCTCTGTGAAAACAATGTACTGAGCAAAAGTCAAATTGGCTTTTTACCAAAGTACGACAGACCACATATTCACCCTGCACACCTTAATTGACAAACAAACCAATCTGATTCCACGTTTCAAGATTGCTTTGATCACGTGGACTGGGATATGTTCCGCATTGTGGCGAACAACAACATTGACGAATACGCTGATTCGGTGAGCGAGTTTATTAGCTAGTGCATCGGTGATGTCGTACCCACAGCAACTACTAAAACATTCCCAAACCAGAAACCGTGGATTGATGGCAGCATTCGCACGAAACTGAAAGCGCGAACCACTGCTTTTAATCAGGGCAAGGTGACCGGAAACATGACCGAATACAAACAGACATCAAATAGTGTAGCTATTCCCTCCGCAAGGCAATCGAACAAGCTAAGCGTCAGCATAGAGACAAAGTAGAGTCGCAATTCAACGGCTCGGACACAAGAGGTATGTGGCAGGGTCTACAGTCAATCACGGATTACAAAAAGAAAACCAGCCCCGTCGCGGACCAGGATGTCTTGCTCCCAGACAGACTAAATAACTTCTTAGCCCGCTTTGAGGACAATACAGTGCAACTGACACGGCCCGCTACCAAAACCTGCGGACTATCCTTCACTGCAGCCGACGTGAGTAAAACATTTAAACGTGTTAACCCTCGCAAGGCTGCAGGCCCAGACGGCATACCCAGCCGCGTCCTCAGAGCATGCGCAGGCCAGCTGGCTGGTGTGTTTACGGACATATTCAATCAATCCTTATCCCAGTCTGCTGTTCCCACATGCTTCAAGAAGGCCACCATTGTTCCTGTTCCCAAGAAAGCTAAGGTAACTGAGCTAAACGACTACCACCCCGTAGCACTCACTTCCGTCATCATGAAGTGCTTTGAGAGACTAGTCAAGGACCATATCACCTCCACCCTACCTGACACCCTAGACCCACTCCAATTTGCTTACCGCCCCAATAGGTCCACAGACGACGCAATCGCAACCACACTGCACACTGCCCTAAGCCATCTGGACAAGAGGAATAGCTATGTGAGAATGCTGTTCATCGACTACAGATCAGCATTTAACACCATACTACCCTCCAAACTCATCATCAAGCTCGAGACCCTGGGTCTCGACCCCGCCCTGTGCAACTGGGTACTGGACTTCTTGACGGGCCGCCCCCAGGTGGTGAGGGTAGGTAACAACATCTCCACTCCGCTGATCCTCAACACTGGGGCCCCACAAGGGTGTGTTCTCAGCCCTCTCCTGTACTTCCTGTTCACCCACGACTGCGTGGCCATGCACGCCTCCAACTCAATCATCAAGTTTGCAGACGACACTACAGTGGTAGGCTTGATTACCAACAATGACGAGACGGCCTACAGGGAGGAGGTGAGGGCCCTCGGAGTGTGGTGTCAGGAAAATAACCTCACACTCAACGTCAACAAAACAAAGGAGATGATCGTGGACTTCAGGAAACAGCAGAGGGAGCACCCCCTATCCACATCGACGGGACAGTAGTGGAGAGGGTAGTAAGTTTTAAGTTCCTCGGCGTACACATCACGGACAAACTGAATTGGTCCACCCACACAGACAGCGTTGTGAAGAAAGCGCAGCAGCGCCTCTTCAACCTCAGGAGGCTGAAGAAATTCGGCTTGTCACCAAAGCACTCGCAAACTTTTACAGATGCACAATCGAGAGCATCCTGTCGGGCTGTATCACCGCCTGGTACGGCAACTGCTCCGCCCACAACCGTAAGGCTCTCCAGAGGGTAGTGAGTTCTACACAACGCAACACCGGGGGCAAACTACCTGGCCTCCAGGACACCTACACCACCCGATGTCACAGGAAGGCCATAAAGATCATCAAGGACAACAACCACCCGAGCCACTGCCTGTTCACCCCGCTATCATCCAGAAGGCGAGGTCAGTACAGGTGCATCAAAGCAGGGACCGAGAGACTGAAAAACAGCTTCTATCTCAAGGCCATCAGACTGTTAAACAGCCATCACTAACATTGAGTGGCTGCTGCCAACATACTGACTCAACTCCAGCCACTTTAACAATGTAAAAATTTATGAAAAAATGTATCACTAGCCACTTTAAACAATGCCACTTTTATATGTTTACAAACCCAACATTACTCATCTCATATGTGTATACTGTACTCGATACCATCTACTGCATCTTGCCTATGCCGTTCTGTACCATCACTCATTCATATATTTTTATGTACATATTCTTCATTCCTTTACACTTGTGTGTATAAGGTAGTTGTTGTGAAAAAGTTAGGTTAGAGTACTCGTTGGTTATTACTGCATTGTCGGAACTAGAAGCACAAGCATTTCGGTAAACTCGCATTAACATCTGCTAACCATGTGTATGTGACAAATAAAATTTGTTTTGATTAGAAAACAAAAGCAAAGTCTTCTCATGCTTTGTTGACTTTAAAAAAGTTTTGATTCAATTTGGCATGAGGGTCTGCTATACAAATTGATGGAAAGGGGTGTTGGGGAAAAACATACGACATTATAAAATCCATGTACACAAATCAAATCAAATTGTATTTGTCACATACACATGGTTAGCAGATGTTAATGCGTGTCACGGCTGTCTAAGGGTGAGAGAGTGGACCAAGGTGCAGCGTGTGAAAAATACATCTTCTCTTTATTATTAAGAAGAAAAACGCAACAAAACAACAAATAGACGAACGTGAAGCTATATAAATGAACTAAGTGCACACATGCAACATAGAACAAATACACAGACAATTACCCACAAAACCCCAATGCCTATGACTGCCTTAAATATGGCTCTCAATCAGAGACAATGAACCACAGCTGCCTCTAATTGAGAACCAATCAAGGCAGCCATAGACATAACTAGACAACTACACTAGACACTACAAAAACACATACATTCCCCATGTCACACCCTGACCTAACTAAAAAACATAAAGAAAACAAAGAATACTAAGGCCAGGGCATGACAATGCGAGTGTAGCGAAATGCTTGTGCTTCTAGTTCCGACAATGAAGTAATAACCAACGAGTAATCTAACCTAACAATTTCACAACAACTACCTTATACACACAAGTGTAAAGGAATGAAGAATATGTACATAAAAATATATGAATGAGTGATGGTACAGAACGGCATAGGCAAGATGCAGTAGATGGTATCACACACACAGACATGCTGATGATCTGGTGCTTCTGTCCCCAACCAAGGACGGCCTACAGTAGCACCTAGATCTTCTGCACAGATTCTGTCAGACCTGAGGCCCTGACAGTAAATCTCAGTAAGACAAAAATAATGTTGATCCAAAAAAGGTCCAGTTGCCAGGACAACAAATACAAATTCCACCTAGACACCATTGCCCTTGAGCACACCAAAAACTATACATACATCGGCCTAAACATCAGAGCCACAGGTAACTTCCACAAAGCTGTGAATGATCTGAGAGACAAGGCAAGAAGGGCCTTCTATGCTATCCAAAGGAACTTAAAATTTGACATACCAATTAGGATCTCGCTAAAAATGCTTGAATCAGTTTTAGAATCCATTACCCTTTATGGTTGTGAGGTCTGGGGTCCGCTCACCAACCAATAATTCACAAAATGGGACAAACACCAAATTGACACACCAAATTGAAAATATCCCCTGTGTACAATGTAAAACACCAAATAATGCATGCTGAGCAGAATTAGGCCAATACACTTTAATTATCAAAATCCAGAGAAGAGCCTTTAAATTCTACCATCGCCTAAAAATAAGTGATTTACAAACCTTCCATAACAAAGCCATCACCTACAGAGAGATGAACCTGGAGAAGAGTCCCCTAAGCAAGCTGGTTCTGGGGCTCTGTTCACAAACACAAACAGACCCCACAGAGCTCCAGGAAAGTAACACAATTAGACCCAACCAAATTGTGAGATAACAAAAAGATAATTACTTGACACATTGGAAAGAATTAACAAAAAAAAGTAAACTAGAATGCTATTTGGCCCTAAACAGAGAGTACACAGTGGCAGAATACCTGACCACTGTGACTGACCTAATATTAAGGAAATCTTTGACTATGTACAGACTCAGTGAGCATAGACTTGCTATTGAGAAAGGTCGTCGAAGGCAGACCTGGCTCTCAAGAGAAGACAGGCTATGTGCACACTGCCCACAAAATGAGGTGGAAACTGAGCTGCACTTCCTAACCCCCTGCCAAATGTATGACCATATTAGAGACACATATTTCAGATTACACAGATCCACAAAGAATTAAAAAACAAATCCTGATAAACTCCCATATCCATTGGGTGAAATACCACAGCCATCACAGCAGCAAGATTTGTGACCTGTAGACACAAGAAAGGGGCAACCAATGAAGAACAAACACCATTGTAAATACAACCCATATTTATGTTTATTTATTTTTCATTTTTTCCTTTAAGTATTTGCACATCGTTACAACACTGTATATAGACATAATATGACATTTGAAAAGTATATTATTTTGGAATATTTACTGTTCACTTTATATTGTTTATTTAACTTTTGTTTATCCATTTCACTTGCTTTAGCAATGTAAACATATGTTCCCAATGCCAATGAAGCCCCTTGAATTGAAATTGAACTGAGAGAGAAGGACAGATTAGAGAGTGGGGTAGTGAAGGCAACTTCGTAAATTTACAGTAGAGGCAGTCGGCATGTATTACTCCGGGGCTATAGGGGGCAGTCTTGATTGCATATGCCAATGACAAGCTACAACGCATTCGCTAATGGGCTCCAACGTTGTTGGCGCCAGAAGGAAGATCCGTGGCGCCAGCTCTACAGAAAGAGAGAGGAAGACATTGCAGACAGTCGCAGGCAGCAAGCATCAAGGAGCTAGCTATCGGTTGTGCAGAGCCCATAAACATTTGTTCATCACCTAGTTGGTTAACATAATCAGAAGACAAAAAGGTGGGTACCCGCAGACCTACACGAATTAAGCTCCCAATCAGCTGTCGAGGTTGATTGTTTTGTGTTGTTTAGGTTGCGTATTAACAGGCTATACGATCAGGTGATCATTTTGTATTTTTTTAATTCAATTAATTTATAGATTCATTACTTTTGCACAAATTGAAAATATGCCACTATGAAATTTCAATGATTCACCCCAGTGATAATACCAAGAAAATGACAGTCGGGCCCCGTACGGATTTAGTTATAGTTGGCTAGGAAGATAGCCGGCTAGTTAGCGTGAAGTCGCGGCTAAGTAGCCTGCTACCAGAGTACGCTAGCGCGGTAGCTAGCGAGGCTAGGCCATATTGAATGTGAGCTGAAAATATACTCCTGCAATGCTGTCTCATCTCGAAGACATATTTGGGTAACTTGATGCTCGAGCGTTCTCAGTCTTACAATACATGGGTAAATTTAATTAACTGTGAATTATACAGGCATTTGTCTTGTTGTATTATTTCTAAGGCATTTGAGACGTGTTTTGTTATGCATTGTTGATTATATAAGATGGGGTCGCCTTTCCCGGGCTTTTTAGCGACGCGAACACTCCTCGCCCGGATAATGTTAGCCATCTTTGTTTCAGGTTGATTTATCGGATTATAGTGGAAACAATACCCCTTCTGCACATCGGTGTGGTATATTTGTGTTGTATACAAAATAGTTTTCTGCTCGTGTAGCTCAATTTACTTGAATATGGAATGTGCAGTGCTTTTTAAAACCCCCTTGTAGTTCTGAAATGCGCTGTGAAGGGCGGTACTTAGCGTAGTGGCAGCCATCTTATGCTTATCCCTGGCTAGCTGGAAAGTGGTGGTGTGGCAAAGACAAGATGGCCTGTTAAAACTGCGCACAAGCTCAGGGATAATTTCCGCATTCGTGATTGTGTTCCTAACCATTGAAAAATGACTTGGGTGCATGTAAGGTTTGTTGCATGTTCTGGGAGAACTCAAAACAAGCCAGCTAGTTGTCAGCTACTAAGCTAGTTAGCGCGCTATCTTGGCAAACATTAGCCGCTAACAATGCTGTGTCGTCGTTAAGTTGTTTTCCCCCTACCGTAGCCAGCTAACTAGCGGGCTAATGTTGGCTATGTAGCCAAGATGGTAAATGTTATCTTCCGTTGGCCAGCTAGCTAAACACTGCGTTTACACTTTTCATGCCATTTCAAATAATGTGTAAATAGCTTGTGGCTTCTGTGAAGCCCGCGTGCATTGTCTTATCTAAAGTCCGCGTGCAGTGTCTTATGCAATGAATGACTGTGCAAGAACCGATGTCTTCCATTCTGCCTAGATAGCCAGGTAGCCGCAGCTCTTGAGCTTAACTTGGGATAGCGATTTATAGCCATCTAAGGGAGCATTAAGATGCATTTGAACTGTTTCAAATCATATGTAAATTGTTGACATTGATATCCATTGTTAGAGGATGGTACACACCCTTGGTCTCTGTTGCACAATTAATACACGTATTTTATCGTTTTGTGCTGTGTGTTGCCCTTGGTCCTCCTGTCACTTGGCTAGTTAGCCGTAAATGAATTGCTAGTTGGTGGTCTTGGCTGGCTAGTTAGCTGGCTAATAACAACAAGTGTCATAGTGCAGAAGCTATGGCTCCATGGCGTGTTGGGTGTTTTCATGGGTTATATAGCACAAACAGAATATTATTCTTCATAGCCAAGTTTTTCAAGCCAATCTCTGCAAAAAATACCAAATATAGTCCAAATATAATTTGTTTTAAGGAACACCAGCAGTCCTGTACTTAGTATCAGTAGCATTGGATATGCCCCACAGTGCTACTGTTCATTGGCATGGAAACACTTGTTGAGATGTAAATGATAGCTCATTGTCACCTCACTTAATCCTAGCTGTATATTGTATTTTCTCCCCTGACAGCCCTTTGTGACTGACTGCTGATCCAAGCACAACTACCAACCCGCTGTGCTCGCCATACTAAGTGGAGCTCTCTTACCCCCAAGTCCCTTTAAGTTTCTCGTCCAGCACAAAAACGGAGGTCGTTGGGCTGGAGTGTGTTCTCATGGCTGAGTCAGAGACTGAGTGTGACACACCCGGCCTTGACACGCTGGGGTCGGAGTGTGTCATCGCCCACAGCCAGGTTGACCTGCACTACGCGGCCGAGACTGAGATCATGACAGAGGAGAAACGCGGCCTGGAACTGGAGATCCACGGTGCCGACCTGGCCAAGATCGAAGGGCTCACCGCGGTAGCCTGTGTGGACGCCATGGTCACAGAGACGGACCATGACTACGTTACCAAGATGGACCACCATGGGGAGATCCAGTGCTTCACCATGGGGGGTGAGGGCAAGGGGGAGGCACTGCTGGGAGAGGTGCTGTTAAAAACTGAGACGGAGCATGTGGTCAAGGTGGAGTCGGACCACGTGGGCGGCGAGCTGACGGTGGAGTCCGAGAATGGTGTGGTGATCCACGAGGCCCACGGCCTGCAGTGCAACGAGTGCGGCGAGATATTTGGCAGCATGGCCGACCTGCACCAGCACTTCGAGATCCACAAGGCCACCAACCCTTACATCTGCGTGCACTGCGGCGAGAGCTTCGCTGTGGAGTCAAGCCTCAAGCAGCACATGAAGATCCACATGAAAGAGAAAGCGTATGCCACCACAGGCGTGGAGATGGTGGGCAAGGGGGTGATCGACACTTTCAACCTTAAGTCTCACCAGATGATCCACAGCCCAGAGAAGCCCCACCGTTGTTCTGAGTGCGGCAAGAGCTTTGCGGCGGCCATCACCCTGCGGGAGCATATGAAGATGCACTCGGAGGACAAGCCATATAAGTGCACCCAGTGCAGAAAGAGCTTCATCCGCCGGCGCCACCTCAAGAAGCACCAGGAGCTCCACGCCAGGGAGAAGCCCTTCACCTGTTCCCAGTGCGGAAAGGGCTTCACCACATCCTCCAACCTGAAGCAGCACCAGAGGACCCATGCAGGGGACAAGCCCCACCGCTGCACGCAGTGTGGGAAGTGCTTTGCCGCTGCCTCCACCCTGCGGGAGCACCAGCGGATCCACTCTGGGGAGAAGCCCTACAAGTGCAACCAGTGCAGGAAGAGCTTCGTCCGCAAGCGCCACCTCAAGAAGCACCAGCAGGTTCACTCTGGTGGGAAACCCTACTCCTGCTCCCAGTGTGACAAGAGCTTTAACCACTCCTCTTCGCTCTCCCGGCACCACAAGGTCCACCTGGAGGCCCGCATCTACTCCTCTCCTCCCCAGGGCAAGGCCTTCTCCTACGGGTCCACTATGAAGCAACAGGCAAGGCTGCACCAGGGGGGAGGCAGAGGCGCGGGGGACAAACCGTACAGCTGCAACCACTGCGACAAGGGCTTCAATCATTCCTCCTCCCTATCCCGCCACCAAAGAGTGCACTCGGAGGGGAAAAGCTACACCTGTGGCCACTGTGGGAAGAGATTCAACCACTCCTCTTCCCTCTCCAGGCACCAGCGTGTTCACCAGGAGGAGAAGCAGCAGCAGGTGCAACAACAGGTGGTAGTGCAGCAACAATACAGCGCTGTGCCCTCGACAAAGGGATTCCCCCACACCACCATCCTCAAACAGCGCATCCTGGCCAGCGAAAAGCCATACAGGTGCTCCCAGTGTGGTAAAGGCTTCAACCATTCATCCTCACTCTCCAGGCATCATAGGATCCACATAGACCAGTGAGCTTCTAGTACACACACTCAAACATAGTCTCATACACACAGCCCTGGCTGACACCCACCCCTGTGATGTTTCTGTTCTACCAATCGGTCCCGAGCTCCAGACATGACACGACTACAGAGAATAAAACCAGGCCAGCTCTCTCAGTAAACAGTGTAGAGGTCAGGGGCAAGGAGTTTGTCTTTGTGGAGCAGTTAAAACAAATGGACAATGACACAACAAAAATATCCTTTTTCAAGAGGGAGAAATTATAAATAAAAGTTCTTGCCTGAACTTAAAGGACTTATTATAACCCTTTACAGAGGAGCTGTTGACAAGTTCCTTGGACCTTTGTTTTCAATAAATTGTCTGATAGACATTTTGAATGAGCCTGTAATTCTCATTTGTGATTATGCTTAAACTTTTGCTCTGGTGCCCCTCTTTTTGATTGATTGTTTTAAAGAGATAAAGTGATTTGATAATCTAGATCAGGTTTTCCTGAACTTGGTTCTGGACCGTTATGGTTTTTGCCCTAGCATTACACATCTGATTCAAATAATCAAAGCCTGATGATGAGTTGGTTATTTGAATTGGCTGTGTAGTGCTAGGTCAAAAACCAAAATGTGCACCCGGGGGGGAAACAGTTTTGGAAACCCTGATCTACATGATAAAAATGTTATCTGACTAATGGAGAGAAACTCCTGTAGTTATTTAATTCATGCATAATACCCTCTTATCGTAGTGTGACCACTTACACGCTTTACTCTGAGAATTCAAGTCATGATGTAACTAACTGTCCCGTATGGGGGCGTCTCACTGTATATGACTATATGGAGTGCTTCTCAAGATCTAACATTTGAGGTCAATCTCCCACACTTGGCTACTGATGCAACTTGCTATCAAGTCATACTGTCTTGATGGCATAAATTAGCCATTTTGCTTTTTTTTTGCCCCATCTTAAAACCTCACCTGTAAACTCGTGAAAAAAATAAGAAAACCATGTAAATAATTGTTGATTTATCCTTTTATATATCTGTATAGGTGGCTAGTGTGCAGTTTTGTTCAAGAAATAGGACATTTTATTTATATAAAATTAGTAACATCCCCATAGTCCCCCCCCCCCCCCCCATCCTTTTTCCTTTTATTCATTGTTTTTGTTTTAGGCGTTAGAGCTACCAGGAAATGTTGCTACTGCTCTCATGTACATACTGTCAAATCTCAGATCTGGGGCTCCATCCAGTGTGACGCAGCTCCATGTGTATCAGGTAAAGCGGGTGGGAATGTACCTAGTGATGTGGTCATACAGCTGAACAGACTGGAGAGCAATACTGCCTCAAGCCATCGTAGTATGGGATGCAATTAAGTCATGATGATAGGTGGCCAAGATGCATCGCTAAGAAAAATAAAACCACCCGGTAGCTTTATTTGAAGTTGACTTGTGTCCTTTTTCATTGAGTCCCTATTGATTTCTGTGTTCCCGTACCAAATGTACATCATTGTTATTACAGATAGACAATGGTTTGAGTCATTTTTTGCTTTGGGGACTCATTCGATTATCAGTGTATAGAATTATAGTTAGCTTCATAGGTCTTCACTCAGATGAGAACTTCTATCCTGAATAGATTTATTGTGTATACTAATCTATACGACTACAGGACTAGGTTGCTTTTACTGACAACACAATTTTGAACTTCCAGTTTATTTTTTGGGTGCAAATTCCATGGGATTGAGCTTCCTTTTACTGTTCTGTGTAAAAAAACAAAAAAATCACAAACTGATTTTTTTTAATGGTTTGGGTCATTTTCAAAGGATGAAATACATATACTGTTTTTATGGGAGGGAATGATATTTTGAGCAGTTTCTTTTCCCCCTTTTGAAAAACATTTATGCTTCAAACCATAGCATAGGCTTATTCCTTGTGTTAGATAGGTGCCTTATTGCATGCTATGTAGAAATGTATGCTGAGCTGTCGACAACATACTAGTGTGGTTTTGACAACTCCTTTTTGTTATTCATACTAACTTACCCCAACATTTTAAGAAGTCATTACTTTAAGTCTTCTATGTATATTACCATGTGTTTACACACATCTCATTGTCATTTAATTTTCTCTCCTGTCTTTGTTGATTGGCCTCAATGTAGGTTTTCTTATTGAAGCTGAATTAAGGAAAATACATTTAGTTACAATGTCATTGATCCATATAGGGCTCTGCTTTCTGTAGAGGCCCCAGCCAGCCCCACCTTTCCCCCCAGATCTCTGAGTGGAACATATGGACAAATAAAGGTTGACTGTCAACATCGCATCAACGGTTTCTTGTCTGATTCCTGATTCTGTCATTTTGATATATAAATATAACACTTTGAAATGACACCCACAGGCTTCCCATTACACATTGACTCAGTTTGGGATGCCCTAAAAATACGAATGACCACGAATAATAGTGGGCCAGTGTTTATTTTTTATGTTCATGATTGCATCCGTGTCATTGGAAAACTACCGCTATTTGATGTGAGAATTTCTGAATTATTTAAGTGATAATGTTTTTGTCTCCCCAGAGACTACTGTAAGCATCAGTTCATTTGGTCTTGATTTTTTTAGACACGTGCCTACATTTCTGAGTCCACTTGGGGGCAGCCTTACATAATGTAAAGTAACACTCCAGTGAAAATCTAAATTTTTAAACCTCATATTCTGTTTTCTCATTTCCAAATAATGTTCTGAACTCGTCCCTTGTAGTTGTGGCCAAAGTATAAATTAGAGTAAATACTCAACCATCTGAAACTTATTTTTGAAGGAAAAAAAAGTTTACAAAATGCTTGAAATTTGTTTCTAGCATTCATGACTAGCTTGTAGCTAGCTAACAACAAAAATATCAGAAATAATGACAAAGCAGTGGACAGAAATGACGCACGCTTGTAAAATAATCATTCTGCATTTATTTCTGTTGTAGTTAAATGCGCTAGTAGTTCCATCATGTGTTTCCAAATCCTGAATCCATCTATACTGACTACAGGCAGTAGAAAGTGGTACTTCCTGTTGTCTCGTTTTGTAGGCTAAGAATGGCCTTCAACTTTGCATCGTCTAATTCATGAAAACGTGGTCATATAAGATATATATTACAATATATACGTGTTTCCGAGGGAAGTAACTTACCATATGCCGGTTTTCAATGTATTTGATGGCCAAGAAGAAGTACGAATCCGAAAAGATACATTAGAACTACTGAATGAACTTCAACTTCCACCAGCTGTGTATGTCCCACTTTCAACACCTTGCCATTCTACAAAAAAATATTTTGGGGCATTTTCAAAAAGTACTGTTAGTAAAACCACAAAGTAATCTAATATAAAACAAATCAAACATCCTGTAAGTCCTCAACTCAAACAGGCAGGAGTCACAATCACGCTAATGAGGCTGCAGGGTGTCTTACTGCTTGAGCGTCAAATATTTTGATAAAAGGCATCTGGTATGAGCAAATCAGTACACAAATATAATTTCAGAAAGGCAAGCTTGGAGTTTGTAGCTAATTTGAATAACCAAGTGTATGCACGTCTCATTGGCTGAGCTGTATTTGCTCAAACCACTCTGTTATTTCCCCACAGGCCAAGGGGCACAGAAAACCTGCTTTTTAACATCCTTAATTCAATTTTTTTTGGAAGGACATCTATTAAATCCATATTGTAATCAATTTTTGGTAAATATTTCATTGAAATCTGGAACACAGTACAGATCCTTTAAGAGCTGGATTCAATCTGTATCACAGAAGATCCACCTTATAATGTGAAGGTAATTTCTGATTGGGCTGACATATACAGCATTTACCTTGAATGCGGGAAAATTGTCTTTAAATTTAAATTGCTTTAATGCATGGATCTTCCGCCATTCTTCTGCTATAGGTTACAGATTTAATAATTCAAGAAAATGATAGCCTTCCCTTGTAGTTGAAATTAGGGCTGTGGCAGCATGACATTTTGTCAGCCGGTTATTGTCATGCAAAATACTGCTGGTCTCAAGGTAACTGACCGTTAGGCTAATTATCATAAACACATTTAGTATCAATTCAAATTTTATTTGTCAGTATAAAAGTATGTTGGCAGCAGCCACTCAATGTTAGTGATGGCTGTTTAACAGTCTGATGGCCTTGAGATAGAAGCTGTTTTTCAGTCTCTCGGTCCCAGCTTTGATGCACCTGTACTGACCTCGCCGTCTGGATGATAGCGGGGTAAACAGGCAGTGGCTCGGTTGGTTGTTGTCCTTGATCTTTTTGGCCTTCCTGTGACATCGGGTGGTGTAGGTGTCCTGGAGGGCAGGTCGTTTGCCCCCGGTGATGCGTTGTGCAGACCTCACTACCCTCTGGAGAGCCTTACTGTTATGGGCGGAGCAGTTGCCGTACCAGGCGGTGATACAGCCCGACAGGATGCTCTCGATTGTGCATCTGTAAAAGTTTGTGAGTGTTTTTGGTGACAAGACGAATTTCTTCAGCGTCCTGAGGTTGAAGAGGCGCTGCTGCGCCTTCTTCACCACGCTGTCTGTGTGGGTGGACCATTTCAGTTTGTCTGTGATGTGTACGCCGAGGAACTTAAAACTTTCTACCCTCTCCACTACTGTCCCGTCGATGTGGACAGGGGGGTGCTCCCTCTGCTGTTTCCTGAAGTCCACGATCATCTCCTTTGTTTTGTTGACGTTGAGTGTGAGGTTATTTTCCTGACACCACACTCCGAGGGGCCCTCACCTCCTCCCTTTAGGCCGTCTCGTTGTTATTGGTAATCAAGCCTACCACTGTGTCGTCTGCAAACTTGATGATTGAGTTGGAGGCGTGCATGGCCACGCAGTCGTGGGTGAACAGGGAGTACAGGAGAGGGCTGAGAACGCACCCTTGTGGGGCCCCAGTGTTGAGGATCAGCGGGGTGGAGATGTTGTTACCTACCCTCACCACCTGGGGGCGGCCGATCAGGAAGTCCAGGACCCAGTTGCACAAGGCGGGGTCAAGACCGAGCTTGATGACCAGTTTGGAGGGTACTTAATCTGTGAATAATACAAACCTTAGAATGTCTTAGAAATCAACACATATATGGCCTGCATGATGCTACTATCGGCTATTCGTAATTTGAGAAAGTAGAAAAAAAGCTTGCACTCTGTTCCTTGCCTCAGGCTGCACAGCTGTCTCTCATCAATTGATGATATTGTCACCCGTCAGACTATTCTCAATTAATCTTGTCTTTATTAATGTGTACAATTTGTTAAGATTTAGAATGAGCCATTATCAAGTGGGCAGGAACAAGGTCAGGAGAAAAAAATACATGTTATCTGTATGCACGCAAATAATGAATGGAGGCCGCGCACTTTCCCATGGGTCTTGTTCAATGATACGGTCTTCGGTTTTATAGCGGAGCATGTGCGTAATATGAGCAGCTTAGAAATAAATACTATAACACTTATTTCACTCTACGCATCAACCACTGTTTGATGAGCATTCTCTCGCTGCGCGACAGGTGATATTCCCGCCCAAACGCTGTATGCTATGTTCTCACCAAACCTGTTCCTGCAGCTACCCAGCGCTTAAAGTTGCACTATGCAGAAATCGCTCCACCATTTCCTGGTTACCAAACTCTAATAGTACACCTAATTTCAATTTATGTGACAAAATAAGATAGTATAGTGTACATAATCATTGTACCAGCTAAACCTGAAATATATTTTCCATAACCAAACCCTTACGAAAAAAGATTGCAGTCAGAGTGCAGTATAACTGCAGTGTGCTGCAAATACTGCATCCAAAATAACAGTGTTTTTATACTGCATTAATTTTGCAGTTTAACTGCAGTTAGAGTGCAGTATTTAGAACAGATCTACCGCTTCTTAGACTTGATTTCAAGTCGAATGATAGATCTATAACTCAAATTGCTATGTGGATTTGGTCGGTTCGCCCAAAAAGTTACATATTGCCATATTGGGAAACCAAGTGAAATCTGAGAAATTATGTAGGCTATAGCTAAAGGTGTGTCACCTAATTAATTATACAAATATAAAAATGCCCTATTGCAAGGCTATTCAAAATCACTCGTGGATATAACATTTGGAGCATAGCATACGATAACCAGTCCATCCATTATGCTTAATAATACAGTCCACACTCAAAGGCGATTACTTGAATTTGTTTACTTTGGAAGTTTAGCCTAGACCAATTATGTACCAAAGACATCTTAAATCGGTTTTGTTTTATGTTTTTCTGTGATGCATAATATGCGGTAGGCTATGTATTGTATAACGGCACAATCATCATTTAAATTCAGCTTTTTTTCCAGGCTTGGGCTCAAAAGCATATGCATAAGCTCTAATATGGGCGTTTTTAATTAATCATCACCTTAGAAAGCTGTCCATTTCATTGTTAGTCTTTGAAACAACATCTACAATGACCATGTTTTACACTCAGTTTCAACCGGCTGTTGAACTTCTTTCTTCAAATTGATCACCAGTGAGGTGAGTTTTAAAAGCATGATACTGTTTTGATGTGTTTGATGTGATTTTCGATTGCATTTACATTGATGTCAGAGTGGTTAGAGGGACAATAGACCCCTTAGAACCAGGCCATTAGGACCTGTACTACCAAACATGTCCACAGTGCATAACAAGAAATTACCATGACTCAACAGTCACATGGAATTTGACTGTGGTCATGACTCATGATTGCTGGTGTGGTGGTAATATGGCCACCACAACAGCCTTCACATAACACTAAACCACCTCCCATTCCTCCACCCATCCCACACTCCTAATGCTAGCTCCCCCAGAGACGGGGTGACATGGCTGGGGTTTCTCTTCCATGTACACCTCTTCACTGGAGCCTTCACCAACAGCCAATGCTTAGCTTATCAGCTGTCTGCCAGGCTCAGGTTTTTTACAAGTTTTTCCTGAGTGATGTGAATTAACTTTTTTGCCTTTCACTGGAATTCCTCTTGTAAATCTAGTCATTTCAGGTGAAAGGGTAGGTAGTAGTAGAGTCACCTTATTTTCTTGTGTGTGTCATCCAATTTCTTAAAAAAATAATTTTTATGATAAAAGATATGATCCACACATTCAGCGAGGAGGTGGCTTGTGGTACATAAAGATTTATTTGTGTTACACATGGCGACAAGGAAAGAGGTGTGAAAATGAAGATACAGGTTAAAGATCCAGTACTGAGTTATTTTGTCATCATTTTAGGTCAAGTTGAATGTAGTGAAAAACAAAAGCAACCCAGAGAACAACCTGTTACTTCAACATCACCTATCGATTGATCATGCATTTAACGCAGCCGATTCACCAGTCATTAGCTGAATACATCTCTCAGGATATTCCTGTTAAATGTTATATACAGAATGGGAAAAATAGACTATACATCTGTACAAAGACCTCCACTGGGGTAGGTCTGGAGTTGAGCACCCATAAATTGCTGCTATACACTGTAGCCCTGGAGGACAGGATATATAACCAGGCTAGACAATGAGGAAAGGTTAGAGGCTCACAGCAGATTTTTGACAGCAGTGACACAAATAGATGCTGGAAGTCCATAAAGATTGGGGTTGTGTACCCCATATCTGATAGCATAGTGTTCCTACTTCCCATGCTTTTTGGTGGTCGAAAAGAGGGAGCTGCATCAGAGGACTCATGGGCCATAACATGGAGCTGCATCGGGGAGCTCATGATCCCTCCCACGGAGCTGCATCAGGGGGCCTATGGTCTCATACGTTCATGACTGGTGTGAGCTGTAGCAGAGAGCTCTGTGGTCGCATGGCTGAGCTCTTGGAGTGCAGTTTCTCCAGGTTCTGTAGGAAACCTCGCCTATTTAGACCCTCCAGAATCCCTATGTTGTTAGTTGCCAGACTAACACGGGTCCTGTAGGGAGAAACATAGAAGAACAGGGTGTAAATGCATAGTATAAATTATTATAAAATGGACACTTGTGTGCGCACATGAACACAAACGGGTCCTGTGGGGATTGGGGAGATTAACCATATCAGTTGGATAGAAATACAATATGCAATACACCCTTAGTCACACACACTAACTATACTGTGAAATCCAGGTGAAAACAACTCTGCTCTTCACCACAAAAGGGGAAAAGCCAAGTCCTTATAAAGTTAATGGAAAAACGTTTTACCTTTTCCCCTTTCTTTGTTTTAAACATGAGGGTGTACCCATTCCAAAGTAATTACATTAATCACTATAATCATTCCCCTCTGTCTAAATACTGCCTGGTGTAATTGGCTATGGGGTGTTTGTTCAGCTTCATCTCCATTTACATGAAAAGGGAAGAGAGAGAAGGCACACCATCGACCATGGCCATGGGTGATCTAACTACTCCCAGCCTTAGCTTATTTTCTGCATCTCCACATTCCTCCACCCTCCCTGGGCCAACACTATAGGCTCTATAGCCTCTACCTCAGCCAAAGAGAGAGGTTAGGGTTACAGCTGGAGATAGGGGTCGAGGCCGCAGGCGAGAAGACAAATAAACGGGATTTAAGGGCCAAGTGTCTCTGTTATGTTTTCTGGTTAACTGGGACCTCACACAGGAGGATGTGAGGACGATAGGTACTGCTGCCTAGAGGAGTTCCACTGAGAGCACTACAAATGAAGGCCATTCCTGGGGCATAGTCCTTTAAAATAGACTAATACTGATGAATATCATGGTCATTTAATAATATCTAGCTGGTGCCAAATTGTCACAATCACTCCACAAAATATAATGAGACCTTTTGTGAAAAGTGGTATAACTGCAATCCATAAAAAAATGTGACGATGATGATCATCAACATTTTAATACAAAGAAATAAACTCACCGTGGCGAGTCTATCCCGCTGTCTCCTGTGTTGCTCTGACTCTCCCCCGCCTCCCCCATTATCTCTCCCCGTCCAGCTCCACTGGGCATGCCCAGACTGGCACTTGAGGTCTGAGGGCCTCCTCTATCCCCCAGGTTCTCAAAGCCGCCCTTTTCCTCCTCTACTCCACACCCCCAGTGAGATGACTCCCTGTCCCCCTCGTCTGCTGATTTATGGAGGGTCTCAGCATCCGAGTCCACCTCGCTGGTCTGGCAGTAGTCAAAGATGCTGCTGTCTGCCGCCTCAGGTGGCTCTAAACCCTCTAGAGCTTCCAGGGAGTGGCTGGCGTCCTGTCTTCGCTCCCCCGGGATTGGAGCTCTTCGTCTGGGGATGGGATCACTGTGGGTTCCTGGGGACGTGTGGCTGCGGTGGTTAAGGGTAGAGCCGCTCACCCTGACCCACCTCTCCTCTTCCTGTCTTTGGGGGCTGTGGGGGGACAGAGGGGGGTCTTGGTGGATAGTGAAAGAGTGTTCCTCCGGGAAAGTGCTGTTCCAGTCTCCTTGGATGGAATGGGGGTTGGGACAGTGGGGTTGGGGCTCATGGTAAGGGGAGTGAGGTTGGTTGTGGTAGTGAGTGATAGTGTCTTGGTATATGGTCTTAGGATCATGGAAGAGGGATTGAGAGTCACGATAATGAGACAGGCGTGTTTGATAGACCTCTCTGTTGTCAATGACTCCCTCCTCACTCAGATACAGAGAACTACAGGCATCCTCATCTTCTTCCTCTGCTCTCTGGTAAAACCTGTGATCATCTTCTATAAACTCATCACTCTCTATCATAAAGCCATTACTCTCCACTGCTAACCCATCACTGGCCCTTTGCCCATGCCCTGGACTCCTGTGGGCTCTACTGACACCACTGCTGTGTACCAGCCCATGTTGTTTGGGGGTGGTACTGCAGGCCTGTTGGTGTGAGGAGAGCAGGTCAGGCCTGTGGGTTAGGTCTCCCTGTGTGTCTGTGTGTTTGAAGGAGTGCCTGCGATGCACAGCAGGCTTTGGCCAAGGCATGGCCTGGTGGTACGGGTGGGCAGGGACTGAGTCATAGGGGTGGGTACTAGGGAGGTTGGCACCAGAGTCCAGGGTTTGGCGTGTTACTGCTGGGTGTCTATGGTCTGTTGTACTGCCATATTCTACTTGCTGTGTCGTCCTATGCTTTCCCTCCTTCTCCTTCCCTCCCTCCCTGCTCTTCCTCCCTCTGTTCTTTCCCTCCCTCTGATATCTAACCTTGTCGTCTATCCTTAGAGTGCTGCTCTGTGGGTAAGCCGAGCTGTAGTCCAACGGTAATTCACTGGGTGGTTTGGTGTCAGAGAGGGGCAGGAGGAGGGGTTCGGTGGTGAACACCCTCTCGTGGAGACGGTCACATGACCTGTCCTCGGCTGTATGAGACTTTCCAGCATACTGTGTGTCAGCAGCGGTTGCTTTTGCTTTGTGCGGGTCCCAGGATTTGGAGCGGTGTCCCGCTGGTTCTCTCCTCCCTCCTCCTGAAGTCTTTCCCTCTTTCCCCTCCTTCGCTTCCTTTCCCTCTCTCCTCCTCTGTTCTTTGTGGGTCATAGTAGGTGCCACAGTCTGGGTTGTGGCTGTATCTTTCCCAGGTGGTTGACCATCAAAGGGGTTGTCAATGCGTTTCTTATAGAGGCTTTTCCCCTCCACCGCTCCTGTCTCCTCTCTGTGGTCTAGTTCATCAATAGGGACCTTTGGTCTGAGGCAAGAGGGGACCAGGTCATCTCCGTCTGGGTCCACATCCACACACACTGGGGCCTTAGTCTTCAGCCTGTCTCTCCGTTTCTCCCTGGAGGAATGGGCCCTTCTCTTACTGCGAGAGGCCTTGGAGGTAGATCTCCTGCCCCCAGCCCATGCTCCTAGTCTGGCTCGGGAGGACTGGTGATGTCTGGGCTTGGAGCAGTTTAGGATCTCAGTGGACATGCCCTTGTCCACACCCTTGTCTCCTCCGTCAACCCTGTCCCCCTTGTGCAACACTCTGTCCCTTTCCACCCCTCTTTCCCCTCGTCTTTCTGTTTCTATCCCTCTCTCCCCTCCTCTCTCCTCCAGTTTCTTCATTAGTACAGTGTGGCGTGTCAGGTTGTCAACAGTGAGCTCAGGGTTGATGCGTCTGATGATAGCGTGCTCCAGGTCTCTGGGAAGATTGTTCAGATCCTCCTCGTCCCTCACTGGCCACTCCTCCGGAGGGAACTGACCTGAGAACAAGGCATATTCTTTCTTAACTTTCTCCTTCTTCCCTCCGTTCCTCCTGAAGAGGTTGAGGCCAAACCTCCTCCCTAGTTTCTCCTTGCCATCTTTGTCTTTGTCCTTACGGCTAGTGGCAGTGGTGGTAGCCGTAGTGGTCTTGCTGACCTCACTAATCTGGTAGTCTGCGGCCGTCGAGGTCGACTGGTGCTGGACTTGAGGCCTGTGGTCTCTAGGCCACTTCAGACTCTTCCCTGTGCACTCGCTAAAAGAAGCAGAAACCGAGTGCTGGTCTGGGACGGGTGGAGGAACCATGGCAGCTATAGTGGCCGTAGTAGCAGCATTGGTCACGTTCTGGGCAGGAGCAAAGCAGCTGCAGGACTTGCAATGGGTCACCAGGGGGGACTGTGGGTGGCTCTCTAGAGTGTCATTACTGAGCAGGTAGGTGATGGGGGGAGGGGAGGGCAACTCATTGTCTCCAGACCCTGATGTCCACCAGCTCTTCTCTCTCACCAGGCTGTTGGTGATGAAGTAGGTCTGAGGAGTGACAATGAAGTAGCCCTCTCCTGTGTGGTAGATCTTCCTCTCTTTGATCAACGAGCCCAGAGCGTTGTACAGGATGTCTTGAGTAGGGATGGTCATCCCTGGCAGGGAGAGAGAGAGAGAGAGAGAGAAGTTCAGCCATATTAGTTAATACAGTTTATCTCCTTTAAATCCCTCAAAAGTTACTGTATATCTGCAGATGGACTAATCTACAGCCAGGCTGTAAACTGCCAGTTGAGACTAAGCATTAGACTTAATACACTAAATATCATTCTCCCTTTTTCTCCCCAACTACAATTCCCCTTTTTCAGGAGCACCTGTGGTTGAATGTACTGTATGTTTTAACTTTTTTATTTAACCTTTATTTTAACTAGGCAAGTCAGTTAAGAACAAATTCTTATTTACAATGACGGCCTACCAGGGAACAGTGGGTTAATTGCCTTGTTCAGGGGCAGAACGACAGATTTTTTACCTTGTCAGCTCGGGGATTCGATCCAGCAACCTTTCAGTTAGTGTCCCAACGCTCTAACCACTAGGCTGCCTGTATGTAAGGACATGCCCTGAAGCTCTCCCCATACATCTGTATATGTTACCTTGGTGAGCCTTGGTCATGTGACTGATGAGGGCATCCTGGTTGACGGTGATGTTGAAGGAGTTCATGTCAGAGATGACACAGCATAGGACCTCGGCTAGAGGGATGAACTGAGACTGGGGCACTGGAGACATCTGCACTGGGGACAGGTCACCTGGAAAACACACACACACACACATACTTAGTTAGACTGGTGTAACACACACACACACACATAGTTAGACTAGTGTAACACACACACACACACATAGTTAGACTAGTGTAACACACACACACACACACACACACACACACACATAGTTAGACTGGTGTAACACGCACACATAGTTAGACTGGTGTAACACACACAAACACACATAGTTTGACTGGTGTAACACACACAAACACACACACACACATAGTTAGACTGGTGTAACACACACAAACACACACACACACATAGTTAGACTGGTGTAACACACACAAACACACACACACACATAGTTAGACTGGTGTAACACACACACACACACACACACACACACACACACACACACACACACACACACACACACACACACACACACACACACACACACACACACACACACACACACACACACACACTTAGACTGGTGTAACACACACACATAGTTAGACTGGTGTAACACACACACACATAGTTAGACTGGTGTAACACACACACACACACACACACACACACACACACACACACACACACACACACACACACACACACACACACACACACACACACACCTGAGTTAGAAGGAACATCAGCAACATACACACACACCTGGTTAGACTGGTGAAACACACAAACATCTGTGTGATATACCCACATCTGTTGATGTTGAGTTTTCATGTAGTAGTGTCACGTTCCTGACCTGTTTTCCTTTGTTTTGTATTCATTTTAGTTGGTCAGGGCGTGAGTTGGGTGGGTTTGTCTATGTTTGTATTTCTATGTGGGGTTTTGTGTTCGGCCTGGTATGATTCTCAATTAGAGACAGGTGTGTATTGTTTGTCTCTAATTGAGAGTCATACAAAGGCAGCCAGGGTTTCACTGGTGTTTTGTGGGTGTTTGTTCCTGTGTCCACACAGGACAGTTGAAGGTTAGTCACGTTTGTTGTTTTGTAGTTTTTGTAGTGTCTTGTTTTGCTGTGTTCATTAAAAGATGGCTTATTTCCCTCAATCCGCATCTTGGTCCTATCCATGCTCCTCCTCGTTTGAGGAGGAGAACAACATTGACTACCTTTACAGAAACACCCACCACAACAGGACCAAGCGGATTGAGGAGAGAGAACAAGAACTAAAGCAATGGAGAGAAGAGGAATGGAGTTGGGAGCAAATTTTCAATGGAGAAGGACCCTGGGCTAAGGTGGGAGAGAATCGCCGCTCTCGGGAGGAGAAGAAGGCAGCCACAGCCCAGGAGCGCAGGTATGAGGGTACGCGGCTAGCACGGAAGCCCGAGAGGCTCACCCAAAAATTTCTTGGGGGGGGGGGCTAAAGGGGAGTGTGGCGAAGCCGGGTTGGATCCCTGAGCCAACTCCCCGGGCTTGCCGTGGAGTAAGAGGGCGTCGTACTGGTCAGACACCGTGTTATGCGGTAAAGCGCACGGTGTCCCCAGTACGCGTGCTTAGCCCAGTGCGGGCTATTCCACCTTGCCGCACTGGGAGGGCTAGGTTGGGCATCGAGCCGAGTGCCATGAAGCCGGCCCAACGTATCTGGTCTCCAGTACGTCTCCTC
Organism: Salvelinus fontinalis; assembly: GCF_029448725.1. NCBI lineage: Eukaryota > Metazoa > Chordata > Actinopteri > Salmoniformes > Salmonidae > Salvelinus > Salvelinus fontinalis. Next base: position 62,782,923 of record NC_074665.1, on the reverse strand, counting down.
GGGCCGGTGTACATGGCACCAGCCTTACAGGTGGTGTCCCCGGTTCGCCTGCATAGCCCAGTGCGGGCTATTCCACCTCGCCGCACTGGCAGGGCTACGGGGTCCATTCAACCTGGTAAGGTTGGGGAGGCTCGGTGCTCAAGAGCACGTGTCCTCCTTCACGGTCCGGTATATCCGGCGCCACCTTCCCACCCCAGCTCAGTACCACCAGTGCCTACACCACGCACCAGGCTTCCAGTGCATCTCCAGAGCCCTGTTCCTCTTCCACGTACTCTCCCTATGGTGCGTGTCTCCAGCCCGGTGCCTCCAGTTCCGGCACCACGCACCAAGCCTCCTGTGCGTCTCCAGAGCCCTGGACGCACTGTTCCTTCTCCCCGCACTCGCCCTGAGGTGCGTGCCCTCAGCCCGGTACCTCCAGTTCCGGTACCACGCACCAGGCCTAGAGTGCGCCACGAGAGTCCAGTGTGCCCTGTTCCTGTTCCCCGCACTCGCCCTGAGGTGCGTGCCCTCAGCCCGGTACCTCCAGTTCCGGTACCACGCACCAGGCCTATAGTGCGTCTCAGCCGGCCAGAGTCTGCCGTCTGCCCAGCGGTGCCTGAACGGCCCGTCTGCCCAGCTCCGTCTGAGCCATCTGTCTGCCCAGCGCCGTCTGAGCCATCTGTCTGCCCAGCGCCGTCTGAGCCATCTGTCTGCCCAGCGCCGTCTGAGCCATCTGTCTGCCCAGCGCCGTCTGAGCCATCTGTCTGCCCAGCGCCGTCTGAGCCATCTGTCTGCCCAGCGCCGTCTGAGCCATCTGTCTGCCCAGCGCCATCTGAGTCAGCCGTCTGCCACGAGCCATTAGAGCCGCCCGTCTGTCCCGAGCCAGTAGAGCCGTCCGTCAGTCAGGAGCCGCTAGAGCCGTCCGCCAGTCGGGAGCCGCCAGAGACGCCCGCCAGTCAGGAGCCGCCAGAGACGCCCGCCAGTCAGGAGCCGCCAGAGACGCCCGCCAGTCAGGAGCCGCCAGAGACGCCCGCCAGTCAGGAGCCGCCAGAGACGCCCGCCAGTCAGGAGCCGCCAGAGACGCCCGCCAGTCAGGAGCCGCCAGAGACGCCCGCCAGTCAGGAGCCGCCAGAGACGCCCGCCAGTCAGGAGCCGCCAGAGACGCCCGCCAGTCAGGAGCCGCCAGAGACGCCCGCCAGTCAGGAGCCGCCAGAGACGCCCGCCAGTCAGGAGCCGCCAGAGACGCCCGCCAGTCAGGAGCCGCCAGAGACGCCCGCCAGTCAGGAGCCGCCAGAGACGCCCGCCAGTCCGGAGCTGCCCTACAGTCCGGAGCTGCCCTACAGTCCGGAGCTGCCCTACAGTCCGGAGCTGCCCTACAGTCCGGAGCTGCCCTACAGTCCGGAGCTGCCCTACAGTCCGGAGCTGCCACTCAGCCCGGACCTGCCGGAGTCCCTCAGCCAGGACCTGCCGGAGTCCCTCAGCCAGGACCTGCCGGAGTCCCTCAGCCAGGACCTGCCGCCCCTTATCCCGGTGCTGCCCCTTGTCCCGGTGCTGCCCCTTGTCCCGGTGCTGCCCCTTGTCCCGGTGCTGCCCCTTGTCCCGGTGCTGCCCCTTGTCCCGGTGCTGCCCCTTGTCCCGGTGCTGCCCCTTGTCCCGGTGCTGCCCCTTATCCCGGTGCTGCCCCTTATCCCGGTGCTGCCCCTTATCCCGGTGCTGCCCCTTCATTTAGGTGGGGTTAGTGGGAGGGTGGTCATTGGGAGGGGGATAAAGAAGCGGGGATTGATTATGGTGGGGTGGGGACCTCGTCCACCGCCAGAGCCGCCACCGTGGACAGACGCCCACCCAGACCCTCCCCTAGACTTTGTGCTGGTGCGCCCGGAGTTCGCACCTTAAGGGGGGGGTTCTGTCACGTTCCTGACCTGTTTTCCTTTGTTTTGTATTCATTTTAGTTGGTCAGGGCGTGAGTTGGGTGGGTTTGTCTATGTTTGTATTTCTATGTGGGGTTTTGTGTTCGGCCTGGTATGATTCTCAATTAGAGACAGGTGTGTATTGTTTGTCTCTAATTGAGAGTCATACAAAGGCAGCCAGGGTTTCACTGGTGTTTTGTGGGTGTTTGTTCCTGTGTCCTCACAGGACAGTTGAAGGTTAGTCACGTTTGTTGTTTTGTAGTTTGTAGTGTCTTGTTTGCTGTTTTTCATTAAAAGATGGCTTATTTCCCTCAATCCGCATCTTGGTCCTATCCATGCTCCTCCTCGTCTAAGGGGGAGAACAACAATGACTGCCTTTACAAGTAGCAATGTTATGACCACTGTTGCTCTTCAACAAGTCTGTTTTTCCTGTCAAAATAACTTAATTCTGTTATGGTTGCAACTTTTACTTTGTGGTCTAGATCCTTTTGCCAGTAAAAAATAATCCTGTCACGCCTAAGATGAGATTTTTGAATGCGGGTGGTCCAGTACGTAATGTAGACCAGGCCTGATTTCCATTGGAATTCCATTAATACTGGGATGGATTGCGGTATTCCATATATGCTGGGAGCGACCACGGTATGTCATTACTCCCACAGAAGTGACCACAAGTTCTGCCTGCCAGGCTATCACATATCACCTCTATATCATACTGTGTCTTCAGCTGCTATAACCCGGCCACACACTTTTGGGAATTTTCTTGTGATCCAAGAAAAATATCTAAACTAAATGTATGTTTAAAAGAGAGAAAGAGAGGGAGGGAGGGATGGAGGGAGAAAGAGAGAGCATTTTAAAGGCACTTCAAACCGTACAAAGCTCAGACTGTACCTAAAATGTCGGTCTCTCTGTCTGTCTTTCTCTCGCACGCACAAGTGAACACCAGTGGAGACTGCTGAGTGGAGGACGGCTCATAATAATGGCTGGAACGGAGGAAATGGAATGGCATCAAACACATGGAAGCCATATATTTGATACCATTCCACAAGTTCCACTCCAGCCACTACCAAGAGCCCGTTCTCCCCAATTAAGCTGTCACCAACCTCCCATGGTGTGCACACTACACACACACACACATCAAACCCACCCAACCAACCCGAGGGCTGACTGACAGCGTTCCAATGACATGATTCTAAGATCTGGAAGCCAACTCAGAGAAAAACCACAGGCCTTTGAAATCATAAAACAAACTCATTTCAAAACATAGCAGGAATTTAACATTTTAAGACTGATTCATCTCAGGACCAAAGACAAGAAACTGCAGTGGAGTTCCTCACATACAGTAAAACAGTCAATTACCCACCACACCAGCCTAGACTAGAGGGACTGAACTCCCTCAGGACTACAGGTTTTTTATAGTATTGCTTCAGTGTCTGTTTCTTTCCTAACTGAAGATGCACAGACAGGGGGAGTTGAGACCGTGATGGTACGTGGGGGGGGACAGAGCGAGGGGGAGAGAGAGAAGCGACAGGGAAACAGATGTGGAGAGAGAGAGGGGGAGATAACAAAACCAAAAAGATCTCATCCCCCCTTAAAGGGATAGTTTCAAGTTTTAATGTCTCATAGGAAATATGAAATACACAATAACGTAAGTAAATAAGCATATTACTGTGATGGATATTTTATACTTGTGCTTTTCTAATAACTAATTTCTGTGTTCTATTCATGTGCTGTTCTAATAACCAATTTCTATGTTCATGCAAGTGACTGATTGAACGAATCCTCACTTATCAGTATCTGCAATTTGGCAGTACGCCCAGACCTTGTTTTTAAAAGAACGAAAGATCTCAGTTTCAAGGTCTCAGCTTAGAGAGAAGAAGCCTCGTGAGGTATTGGTCGGTCACATGAATGAAGCAAACGTTAATTCATTATGAATGATGAACAAGCTAAATCATGCAAATATAACTTGTCTTTATATAGGAGAACTAACGGGACTACCCCAGGTGGAGCTCCTGATCGACATGTGTACTTGGTGCATTGAGTTGGTTGGAACCTCTCCAGCGCGCTGGATAATAAAGGATGATTCATTCAAGATTGACTTCGAGTGTCCCTGGTGGTAATTTCCACGACATTTGTAAGAATTACCACAACACTACATACAGGAAATATTTATTAGCCCTATACACATCTACCTCCATCACTCCAGTATCCCTGCACATGTAAATATTTGTATTGGAACTGACTTTTTAAATATTTCCTGTATTTAAAAAGTCAGTTCCAATACAAATATTTACATGTGCAGGGATACTGGAGTGATGGAGGTAGATGTGTATAGGGCTAAGGGGACTAGGCAACAGGATATACGTTTAACAGAGTTGCGGCAGCTTGCATGTGAGTGGGTGTGTAGGGTCCGTATAAATGTACAGTACCAGTCAAAAGTTTGGGAACACCTACTCTTTCAAGGGTTTTTCTTTATTTTTACTATTTTCTACATTGTAGAATAATAGTGAAGACATCACAACTATGAAATAACACATATGGAATCATGAAGTGACCAAAAAAGTGTTAAACAAATCAAATATATTTTATGTTTGAGGTTCTTCAAAGTAGCCACCCTTTGACTTGATGACAGCTTTGCACACTCTTGGCATTCTCTCAACCAGCTTCACCTGGAATGTTTTTCCAACCGTCTTGAAGGAGTTCCCACATATGCTGAGCACGTGTTGGCTGCTTTTCCTTCACTTTGCAGTCCAACTCATCCCAAACCATCTAAATTGGGTTGAAGTTGAGTGATTGTGGAGGCCAGGTCATCTGATGCAGCACTCCATCACTTTCCTTATTGGTCAAATAGCCCTTACACAGCCTGGAGGTGTGTTTTGGGTCACTGTCCTGTTGAAAAACGAATGATAGTCCCACTAAGCGCAAACCAGATGGGATGGTGTATCTCTGCAGAATGCTGTGGTAGCCATGCTGGTTAAGTGTGCCTTGAATTCTAAATAAATCAAGGACGGTGTCACCAGCAAAGCACCCCCACACCATATCACCTCCTCTTCCATGATTCATGTGTTCACCTACTCCGCGTCTCACAAAGACAGCGGTGGAACCAAAAAATCTCAAATTTGGACTCATCAGACCAAAGGGCAGATTTCCACCGGTCTAATGTCCATTGCTCGTGTTTCTTGGCCCAAGCAAATCTCTTCTTCTTATTGGTGTCCTTTAGTAGTAGTTTCTTTGCAGAAATTTGACCATAAAGGCCTGATTCACACAGTCTCTTCTGAACAGTTGATGTTGAGATTTGTCTGTTACTTGAACTCTGTGAAGCATTTATTTGGGCTGTAATTTCTGAGGCTGGTAATTCCAATGAACTTGTCCTCTGCAGCAGAGGTAACTCTGGGTCTTCCTTTCCTGTGGTGGTCCTCATGAGAGACAGTTTCATCATTACGCTTGATGGTTTTTGCAACTGAACTTGAAGAAACTTTCAAAGTTCTTGACATTTTCTGGATTGACTGACCTTCATGTTTTAAAGTAGTGAAGGACTCATTTCTCTTTGCTTATTTGAGCTGTTCTTGCCATAATATGGACTTGGTCTTTTACCAAATAGGGCTATCTTCTGTATATCACCCCTACCTTGACACAACACAACTGATTGGCTCAAACGCATTAAGAAGGAAAGAAATTCCACAAATTAACTTTTAACAAGGCACACCTGTTAATTGAAATGCATTCCAGGTGACTACCTCATGAAGCTGGTTGAGAGAATGCCAAGAGTGTGCAAAGCTGTCATCAAGGCAAAGGGTGGCTACTTTGAAGAACCTCAAATATAAAATATATTTTGGTTAACACTTTCTTGGTTACTACATGATTCCATATGTGTTATTTCATAGTTTTGATGTCTTCACTAGTATTCTACAATGTAGAAAATAGTAAAAAATAAAGAAAAACCTTGGAATGAGTAGGTGTCCAAACTTTTGACTGGTACTGTATATGCATATTATATGTGAGTGAGCAAATGATGGAGTGAGTGTTTGTATGTGTGTTTGAGTGTGTAGGGCTCTGTGAGTGTGCATAGTGACAGTGCAAATATTGTATTTATTTTGTTAGCTTGTTGATGTCAGACTTGATTCACCAGTACCTCTTTCCCTGTGGCAGCAGAGTGAAGGAAAAAGGAAACCGCACACTGCTCTTGATAGTATCACCGATATTTAATAAGTTTACGTATCGGCCTCACGCCCTTCGTCAGAGCTTTTGTGATTTTTTGAAATTTGTACCCTTATGTAGACCTGGCCCCACCCTCATCCGTTATACACATCGAAGGGGGTTGGAGGCAAAGGAAAAACAAATAAGTGCTACCAAATATAACAATATGCATTTCATAGATTATTACAAAAGTGAGGCGTATTGAACACGTCTGTAAAACCTCAATGAGGACAAAGCAAGTTTTCATTAGTCATTGGGTACATCGTACGAAAAACGTCAGAGTAATCTACAATAGGCACATATTTCATGTTCAAATTCACAACAGAGAAAATAGTCTATGGCTTGGGTGGTTTGGGTCTTTTGGCAATGAAGCCCTTTATCTACACCAGACAAACTTGTGGATACCATTTTTATGTCTCTGTGTGCAGTATGAAAGAAGTTGATAACTAGAGCTTGCGCAATTGCTAACTAGTGTTAGCTCAATGACTGGAAGTCTATGGTATCATCTAGCATGCTAGTAGATACCATAGACCTCCAGTCATTGTGCTAACACTAGTTAGCATTGGCTCACAAAAGTACATCTAACTTCTTTCATACTGGATGCAGAGACAGAAAAATGGTATCCCTGAGTTCAACTGACTCCGGGGTAGTAGATAAAGGGTTTCATTGCTAAAATCCCGAAGTATCCATTCAACAGGACTGGGCTTATGGGCAAACAATGGACTTTGAGGCGATTTAGTTACATCTTGATTCAAGTTCACAGTTTGTAGTTGTTTTTATTTTGCTTGCTCAAATGGTTATATGTACACACTGCCTAGTGACTACTACAACAGTTCTTAATACTTAACTATACCTTACATTATAATAGGTTAAAACTTCTTGTCAATAGGGGAGCGCTGTTTTCACTTTGGAAAAAATCGTGCCCAAATGAAACGGCCTCGTACTCTTTTCTAGATCATACAATATGCATATTAGTATTACTATTGGATAGAAAACACTCAGAAGTTTCTAAAACTGTTTGAATTATGTCTGTGAGTAAACAGAACTCATTTTGCAGCAAACTTCCATGTAGGAAGTGAAAAATCTGAAAACGAGGCTCTGTTTCAGGGCCTGTCTATTCAATTGCCTTATATTTATCGGTATGCATGCACTTCATACGCCTTCCACTAGATGTCAACAGGCAGTGGAAGGTGGAATGGGGTGTCTAGCTTGATCTGAGGCCGAACAAGAGCTTTTGGAGTGGCAGGTCAGGAATTTTCTTTGTCTACCAAGGCGCGCCGCGGAGCTCGACATTGGCTTCTGAAAAGCGTTACGTATACACGGCAAATATCTCCGGCTCTGATTTTATTTGATGCATGTGATAATAACATCATAAAGTAGGTTTTTTCAACCGAGTTTTATCAGTTTATTCAACGTTTATTGGGACTTTTGGAATTTTCCGTTCTTTGCGCCAAGAGTTGATGGGCATGTTCACGCCACATGGCTAGCCAAGGTTGCTAATTCGACAGAAGAAATGGACATTCTAAAACCAAACAACGATTTATTCTGGACCAAGGACTCCTTGTAAAACATTCTGATGGAAGCTCAACAAAAGTAAGAAAACATTTATGATGTTATTTCGTATTTCTGTGTAAAATGTTGAGTCCTGTTCTCTGCTGTTTTGGTGAGCGCTGTCTCGCAATAACGCAAGCTGTATGTTATGGTAAAGTTATTTTTTTTTAAATCTAACACAGCGGTTGCATTAAGAACCAGTGTATCTTTCATTTGCCATACAACAAGTATTTTTATGTGAAGTTTATGATGAGTTCTTTGGTCAGATTAGGTGAGTGTCCAAAATATCTCCGGAGATTCTGGTGAATCGATGCTACGTATTCACAATGTATAATCAGGATTTGTAGCTCTAAATATGCACATTTTCAAACAAAACATAATTGTATTGTATAACATGATGTTATAAGACTGTCATCTGATGAATTTGTTCAAGGTTAGTGATTAATTTGATATCTTTTGCTGGTTTTTGCGAAAGCTACCTTTTGCGGTGAATAAATGCGTTTGTGTGTTTGGCTATTGTGGTAAGCTAATAGAAATACATATTGTGTTTTCGCTGTAAAACATTTTAAAAATCTGAAAAGATGGCTGGATTCACAAGATCTTTATCTTTCATTTGCTGTATTGGACTTGTGATTTCATGAAAATTATATTATATGATATCCCTGTCCCGTTAGGCTAGGCTATGCTAGTCAGCTTTTTTGATGAGGATCCCGGATCCGGGAGAGAGAAGTGGTAGAGGTTTTAACTCACAATCTGGGATGGCCACTTTAGTGCTTTCCCACCCTGAGGTGTTAAATGATTAGCCTACCAACAAGTCTGAGTTTTACAGATAGTATAGGTTTACTCTTTTTCTTAGAGAGTTGTAACCAACCCCAAACACAGACACTGGCACAACCACAGACAGACACATGGCAGTGACCACTACCTCATAAAGACCTGGGATATTGGTTTTCATTCATCGACAACACATGCTGTATCGACAAATTCTTGTGAGATATTTCAAGTAGGCTGTATGTTTTCATGTAAGAAACATGTCTGTGGTTAAACCCTGTGGTGTGTGTGTGAGTTTCTCCCACCACTCCTTAGACCACTCAGCTGAAACTGAGTCTGGCACACACACCGCTCCCTGCAGAGTAAACATTCACCTCCCTCACACACTTGAACCACTTATGTCGGAGGCAGCGAAAATAAACCACTAATCAGATGGCTGCCATGGTAGGGTTAATCATGTATGGCATACATGCATGGCATGCACGCACACATACACACACACCCGAGGCAGTCTGAGGAGCCAGAGGGGAAGGGGAGATATAAGCCCTAAGTCCAATATAAGCCCAATGCATTTCTATGGGCTTATTTTGGACCTAAGCCTGCCTTCCCGCCGTTGAAACAACGACTCCCATTATTAGGGTGGAGACATGAGCATCTTGTCATTATATACATATCTCTGGAGGAGCCTACAAAGGGGTTGCAAACACAGCAAAGAAGTTAAAATGCTCATAAATCCTGAAACACACAAACATGCCCAATGTGAGTCGTGTAACTGATATTACATGACATCTTGTCTTATTCATTTTGCTGAGCTTTTGTTTGATGAAATACAGTATACAGCTAAGTAGAGGAAGTAAGCTGACAACAACAAGGCCTTTTATCAGTCAGTGTTAAGCCACAGCAGCCACTTATCCACAGCCCACTAGTGGGAGAGGTCTGTTCTTACTTCTTAAACATCCTGATCCTGTGCTAAGGGAGGGGACTGAGGGATAGTGGCCATAGCCAGACAAAAACCTGCCTTCAACCCCTAACCCCCATACAGCCTCACCACTGACAACAGGCCGCTAAAGCTCAGTCTAATCCTTAGATCTGATCTCTCACTGAGTGTTCCTCCCATTAGGTCTTAGCTCTATTGTGCTCACTTCCTAGAGCAATGGCTTCCAGGCTGGCTAGCAACAGCTAATGGCTGGGACTTAGGCCTTCCGCATGCTTCAGTTTGGCTGGTGCCTAGCTGAACCCGGCTAGGCGAACCGAACGAGTGTGCTCGCATACTCCCTTAAAAGACCTTCGCTTGAAAAACAAGAGAAAAAAAGAAAAATCGACAATAGTACTGTTTGTCCATATTGAGACGCCATAGCAGTATACACATCCTCAAAATAGTCAGAGTTAATCTAAGCTAACTCAAGAAATATGTAATTAATTAAAGTTTTTGCCGAGGAGATCTTAGTCCCGCAATTTTACATCAAACTATTTGGTGCAGAATTTTTTGTGTGAAAAAATCAGCATGAAAACGAGTTGTCTCTGGTTGAACGACAACAAACTTCATTGAATAATCCTTACTGTTGACTGATCACTAACAAAGGGGTGTTGACTTCGGCTCCCAAACTTCGGCTTGCCTGGAGAAAAAAGGTTGTGCGCACGAACAGCAGAAAAAAACCTTGCCAAAGACTAAAACAAACAAACATTTCACAAAATGTTGTCATAATATACACTACATGACCAAAAGTATGTGGACACCTGCTCGTTGAACATCTCATTCCAAAATCATGGTCATTAATATGGAGTTGGTCCCCCCTTTGCTGCTATAACAACCTTCACTCTTCTGGGAAGGCTTTCCACTAGACGTTGGAACATTGCTGCAGGGACTTGCTTCGATTCAGCCACAGGCATTAGTGAGGTCTGGCACTGACGTTGGGCGATTAGGACTGGCTCGCAGTCGGAGTTCCAATTCATCCCAAAGGTGTTTGATGGGGTTGCGGTCAGGGCTCTGTGCAGGCCAGTCAAGTTCTTCCCCATCAATTTCGACAAACCATTTCTGTATGGACCTCACTTTGTGCATGGTGGCATTGTCATGCTGAAACAGGAAAGGGCCTTCCCCAAACTGTTGCCATAAAGTTGGAAGCACAGAATTGTCTAGAATGTCATTGTATGCTGTAGTGTTAAGATTTCCCTTCACTGGAACTAAGGAGCCTAGGCCAAACAGTGAAAAACAGCCCCAGACCATTATTCCTCCCGCACCAAACCTTACAGTTGGCACTATGCATTGGGGCAGGTAGCATTCTCCTGGCATTCACCAAACTCAGATTCACCCGTCGGACTGCCAGATGGTGAAGCGTGATTCATCACTCCAGAGAACGTTTCCACTGCTCCAGAGTCCAATGGCAGCGAGCTTTACACCACTCCACCTGACGCTCGGCCATGGAGACCCATTTCATGAAACTCCCGACGAACAGTTCTTGTGCTGACGTTGCTTCCAGAAGCAGTTTGGAACTCGTAGTGAGTGTTGCAACCGAGGACAGACGCACTTCAGCACTCGGCGGCCCTGTTCTGTGTGCTTGTGTGGCCCATCATTTCACGGCTGAGCCATTGTTGCTCCTAGACGTTTCCACTTCACAATAACAGCACTAAGAATTTACTGGGGCAGCTCTAGCAGGGCAGGAATTTCACAAACTGAAAGGTGGCATCCAATTACGGCACCATGTTGAAAGTCACTGAGCTCTTCAGTAAGCCCATTTTACTGCAAATTTGTCTATGGAGATTGCGTGTGCTCGATTTTATACAGTGGCTGAAATATCAGAATCCACTAATTTGTTGTGGTGTCCACATACTGTTGTATATATAGTGTATGTACGAACTGTTTTGAATAACAAACATGCGGACGCCTTAACACAGTCTTGTGGGGGAGATGGAGGAAAGGCATTTCCATGGTAACAGAATTACACCGAGACTCAGATTTTTCACTTTAAATGTATGCTAAACAAAATCCATAGATTTAAAAGTTTAACAGACTGTACAACTCTATGCAAAAGGCCTACTTTTAACCATTTAGACAGAATTCTACAAAAACACATTTACTGGAAGAACTGTGCAGATGCAAAGTTTGGTAACAGAATTTCGGTAAAATCTCCCTCCGTTTTTTTATGTGAGCACGTTTTCCAAAAACTCAAAATTATGATCAAAAGATGTCTGCAGAAAGAATGGTGTGTCAGCTATGACATGACACCATGACTTTGAAAAAATATATATTATGTTTTTTTAACTACAGTAAGTGAAGTGGATTTACATCCAGTAACAGAATTGTGGTAACCAGTGGTGAAAAAAGTACCAAATTGTCATAATTGAGTGAAAGTAAAAATACCTTAAAGAAAATGACTCAAGCAAAAGTGAAAGTCACCCAGTAAAATACTACGTGAATAAAAGTAAAACAATATTTGGTTTTAAATATACTTAAGTATCAAAAGTAAAAGTATAAATCATTTCAAATAAAGAAAACCAGACGGCACCAATTTAAAAAAAAATATATATTTTATTTTTTAATTACCGATATCCAGGGGGACACTCCAGCACTCAGACATAATTTACAAACTAAGCATTTGTCTTTAGTGAGTCTGCCAGATCAGAGGCAGTAGGGATGTTCTCTTAATAAGTGTGTGAATTGGACCATTTCCCTGTCCTGCTAAGCACTCAAAATGTAAGGAGAACTTTTGGGTGTCAGGGAAAATTTATGGAGTAAAAAGTACATTATTTTCTTTAGGAATGTAGTGGAGTAACAGTTGTCAAAAATATAAATATTAAACTAAAGTATAGATGCACAAAATACTTTCAAGTACTAGGTACAGGTACTTTACACCACTGGAGGTCATCATTATGGGTCCCTAATCTGTACTATAAAGAAATGCATAATTATGGATATGAATGTCATTCTCTTCATGGATGTATCCTAAATAGGTACAAAGGTATAAATATGCTATATCCTCCTTTGCATATTTGTGTATTGTTCTACACACTGGTTATTATTTGAAATAGCTCTGCCACCAAACAAGACCAAATTTGGTCCAATCATAGACGTCCATGTTTCACAAGTTTGGACATCAAAGTACAGCACAGTACAGTCGCGTACAGTAGAGTTCAGTACAATCAAGTAGAGTATAGTTAAGTACACTACAGTAGATTATAGTACAGTACAGTAAAGAAAAGTAGAGTATAGTACAGTAACGTTCAGTACAGTGAAGTATATCCACTCTATTCTACTGTTCAAGAACAGTTCAGGACTATACTGAACTATACTTTTCCTTACTATACTGAACTATACTCTACTTTTCTTTACTGTGCTGTCCAAACTTGTGATACATCAATGTTAATGATTAGGTCCGACCTGTACCAAATCAATCATGGACGTCTATGTTTTGGACCAAAAAAGACATCTGTGGACGTTGAAATCAAGGCCAGGGCGGACTGACCAAATTTCAACGTCCACGGACGTCTGGTGTCGGTCGGTGCTCAGTGGGTGATGATGCAGGTTACAGTAAATGGAAAGAGAGGGAGAGTTGACACTAATATACAGTGCCTTCGGAAAGTATTCAGATCCCTTGATTTCTTTTCCAAATTTTGTTACGTTACAGCCTTATTCTAAAATGTATTAAATAATTTTTCCCCCTCAATCTACACACAATACCCCATAATGACAAAGTAAAAAGAGAATTTTAGACATTTTTGCTAATTTATTGCAAATAAAAAACTGAAATATGACATTTACATAAGTATTCAGACCCTTTACTCCGTACTTTGTTGAAGCACCTTTGGCAGCGATTACAGCTTTGGGTCTTCTTGGGTATGACACTACAAGCTTGGCACACCTGTATTTGGGGAGTTTCTCCCATTCTTCTCTGCAGATCCTCTCAAGCTCTGTCAGGTTGGATGGGAGCATTGCTGCACAGCTATTCTCAGGTCTCTCCAGAGATGTTCAATCAGGTTCTAGTCCGGGCTCTGGCTGGGCCACTCAAGGACATTCAGAGACTTGTCCCGAAGCCACTCCTGCATTGTCTTGGCTGTGTGCTTAGGGTCATTGTCCAGTTGGAGGGTGAACCTTCGCCCCAGTCTGACGTCCTGAGCGCTCTAGAGCAGGTTTCCATCAAGGATCTCTCTGTAATTTGCTCCGTTCATCTTTGCCTCAATCCTGACTAGTCTCCCAGTCCCTGCCGCTGAAAAACATCCGCCACCACCATGCTTCACTGTAGGGACGGTGCCAGGTTTCCTCCAGGGTGACGCTTGGCATTCAGGCCAAAGAGTTCAATCTTGGTTTCATCAGACCAAAGAATCTTGGTTCTCATGGTCTGGGAGTCTTTAGGTTCCCTTTGGCAAACTCCAAGCAGGCTGTCATGTGCCTTTTACTGAGGAGTGGCTTCCATCTGGCCACTCTACCATAAAAGCCTGATTGGTGGAGTGCTGCAGAGATGGTCGTCCTTCTGGAAGTTTGTCCCATCTCCACAGAGGAACTTTAGAGCTCTGTCAGAGTGACCATCGGGTTCTTGGTCACCTCCCTGACCAAGGCCCTTCTCCCCCGATTGCTCAGTTTGGCCGGGCAGTCAGCTCTAGGAAGAGTCTTGGTGGTTCTTCCATTTAAGAATAATAGAGGCTACTGTGTTCTTGGGGACCTTCAATGCTGCAGACATATTTGGTACTCTTCCCCAGATCTGTGCCTCGACATAATCCTGCCTCAGAGCTTTAGGGAGAATTCCTTCAACCCCATGGTTTTATTTTTGCTCTGACATGCACTGTCAACTGTGGGACCTTATATAGACAGGTGTGTGCCTTTCCAAATCATGTCCAATCAATTGAATTTACCACAGGTGGACTGCAATCAAGTTGTAGAAACATCAAGAATGATCAATGGAAACAGGATGCACCTGAGCTCCATTTCCAGTCTCTTAGCAAAGGGCCTGAATACTTATGTAAATAAGGTATTTCTGTTTTTATTTTTAATGCATTTGCTAAAATTTTTAATAATCAGTTAACTTTGTCATTGTAACGCTCGTCTTCCTCCTCTTCTGAGGAGGAGTAGTAGGAAGGATCGGAGGACCAATGCGCAGGGTGGTAAGTTTCCATATTTTAATAAAGCAAACTGAACACTGAACAAAACAACAAAGTGAAACGAACAAAAACGAAACAGTCCCGTATGGTTAGACACAGACACAGGAACAATCACCCACAACCCACAATGACAAAACAGGCTACCTAAATATGGCTCCCAATCAGAGACAACGACTGACACCTGCCTCTGATTGAGAACCATATCAGACCAAACACATAGAAACAGACAAACTAGATATACAACAAAGAATGCCCACTCACATCACACTCTGACCAAACAAAACATAGAAACATACAAAGCCAACTATGGTCAGGGCGTGACAGTCATTATGGGGTATTGTGTGTAGATTGCTGAGGAATTCTATTTTTAATCAATTTTAGAATAAGGCTGTAACGTAACAAAATGTGGAAAAAGTCGAGGGGTGGGCCTCCCGGGTGGCGCAGTGGTCTAGGGCACAGATCCACCAGAGTCTCTGGGTTCGCGCCCAGGCTCTGTCGCAGCCGGCCGCGACCGGGAGGTCCGTGGGGCGATGCACAATTGGGCTAGCGTCGTCCGGGTTAGGCCGGTAGGGATATCCTTGTCTCATCGCGCTCCAGCGACTCCTGTGGCGGGCCGGGCGCAGTACGCGCTAACCAAGGGGGCCAGGTGCACGGTGTTTCCTCCGACACATTGGTGCGGCTGGCTTCCGGGTTGGAGGCGCGCTGTGTTAAAGAAGCAGTGCGGCTTGGTTGGGTTGTGCTTCGGAGAACGCATGGCTTTCGACCTTCGTCTCTCCTGAGCCCGTACGGGAGTTGTAGCGATGAGACAAGATAGTAATTACTAGCGATTGGATACCACGAAAATTGGGGAGAAAAGGGGGTAAACATTTATTTAAAAAATTACAAAAATTAAAAAAATAAAAAGTCGAGGGGTCTTTCCGAAGGGCCTCCCGAGTGGCGCAGCAGTCTAAGGCATTGCAGTGCTATAAGCGTCACTACAGACCGGGGTTCGATCCCAGGCTGTGTCGCAACCGACCACGACCGGGAGACCCATGAGGCTGTGCGCACTTGCCCCAGCGTCGTCCCGGTTAGGGGAGGGTTTGGCCGGCCGGGATGTTCTTGTCCCATTGCGCTCTAGCGACTCCTTGTTGCGGGCCGGGCGCATGCACGCTGACTTCGGTCACCAGTTGTACGGTGTTTCCTCCGACACATTGCTGCGGCTGGCTTCCGGGTTAAGCAAGCAGTGTGTCATGAAGCAATGTGGCTTGGCAGGGTCATGTTTTGGATGACGCATGGCTCTTGACCTTCGCCTCTCCCGAGTCCGTACGGGAGTTGCAGCGATGGGACAAGACTGTAACTACCCAATTGGATATCACGAAAATGGGGTAAAATGTAATTAAAAATCTATATAATTATAAAAAATGTAAAAAATCCTTACCTAAATATACAGAAAGTGTTGATATTAGTTGGCAGTTTTAATTCAACATTGTGTTTTGAGATATTTCTTACACCTTTTAAGACTTTATCTGGTAGATGTTTTCGAAGACCCCTTTTCCATCTGTTAGACCAGAAATCAAATCCTTTGCTTATTCCTATTTTTTTTTAATGGAAAATAGTTGAAAAATGTATTTATGCCTTTCATTTGACACCAAATTTAACATTCTCCTATGAACTTCACATGTTGGTGCTCATTGGTCCTTTTAGACAGAAATGACCAGAAACATTGATGATGAGGAAGGAAGAACACTAAAACGTTGTTTTTCTAAGATGTAAGTGTGGCAAATCGTCTTGAACAGGGCTTGGAACCAGCAACCAGGTAACAGGGCAAGTGCACTGCGTTCTGCACCACAAAGGTCCAGACCTCTTGGCAGGTGTTGTAATGCACTTAGAAAGGGAAGCTCCACAAGCTGCCTACACAGCACAGTAGCAGACTGGACCTGCCTATGGTGGATTAATGTTATTATTCAGTCTAACATTAGAAGGTGTGACCACCCCTCAGTAATAGAGATCAGTGCTATAGCCCTCTTCTCTCCAGGGGAACATTACACCCGGACACGGACATTAAACCCTTTGTCAAACGCCACATCAATACCCCTCTGGGTACCATGGCAATGACACACTGTGCCACGAGGAGGAGAGACGGCGTTCTAGTGGGTAGAGGTAGACGCAACAGGGATATTAGAATTCTAGACTTAGAATAAGCTAAGTATCACAATACTTATTCCATGGCAAAAATGTTAACACGAAGCAGACCTAACTCTTTGGTCCTTTAAAAACCTGCTGTATGTAAAATATTGTGTGTTGTAGCTTAAAAATAAATGAATGTGACTCTGGATGACAACATAATGATGTTTGTTTCCAAAATTAGGGATGCTTTCATGAAGAAGTCAAATCCGCTTCGTGTTTTGTTTCCTTGCCACGCTACTAACGAGTATCACGAGTATGTACTTGTAATGGTATTACTGTACAAAATCGCTTATTAAAACTAGAGGTCGACCGAATATGACTTTTCAACGCCGATACCGATTATTTGAGGACCCAAAAAAAGCAGATAACGATTAATCGGACAATTTTTACATCTATCTATATATATATATATATATATATATATACCACCGCTCAGTCAGACTGCTCTATCAAATATCAAGATAGATTTAATTATAATATAATAAACACACAGAAATACGAGCCTTTGGTCATTTATATGGTCAAATCCGGAAACTATCATTTCGAAAACAAAACGTTTATTCTTTCAGTGAAATAAGGAACCGTTCCGTATTTTATCAAACGGGTGGCCACCCTAAGTCTAAATATTTATTTTACATTGCACAACCTTCAATGTTATTTTATAATTATAAAAAATTCAGGCTAATTAATTAATTAATTACGGTCTTTGTTAGAAAGAAATGGTCTTCACACAGTTCGCAACGAGCCAGGCGGCCCAAACTGCTGCATATAGCCTGACTCTGCTTGCACTGAATGCAAGAGAAGTGACAATTTCTCTAGTTAATATTGCCTGCTAACATGCATTTCTTATCACAAAATATGCAGGTTAAAAAAAAATGCATTGATGTTTAGGGTTAGGTACATTTGTGCAACGATTGTGCTTTTTTCGCGGATGCACTTTTGTTAAATCATCACCCGTTTGACGAAATTGAAGAGGGCTGTGATTCGATGATAAATTAACAGGTAACACATTGATTATGTGCAACGCAGGACAAGCTAGTTAACCTAGTAATATCATCAACCATGTGGAGTTAACTAGTGATTATGTTAAGATTGATTTTTTTTTATAAGACACGTTTAATGCTAGCAAGCAACTTACCGTGGCTCCTTACTGCACTCGCGTAACAGGTGGTCAGCCTGCCACGCAGTCTCCTCGTGGATTGCAATGTGATCGGCAATAATCGGCGCCCAAAAAGGCAGATTACCGATTGTTATGAAAACTTGAAATTGGCCCTAATTAAATCGGCCATGCCAATTAATCGGTCAACCACTAATCAAAACAAGCAATGTCCACAATCATCTCATCTAGGTTATATTTACTCTCATACATCAAATAGTTTGCCATACTAGAGTAAACATGGAAAGAAAAATCTAAAATATCACATAAACAAGCTGGGTTTATTGAAATGATACTCCTGTGATTTTGAAAGAAATTGACAGACAAGACAATCTAGCCTCTCTCTCTCCTATCACGAGGTTGATAAATGCCACATGTATTCTATTCAAATGCTGCTGCTTTAGCCCCACCGGGTCAGTCGCATGAGTCCCATTAGATTAGGCATGTGATTACATTACAGCCTAAAGGTCTAAAAACATATCTTACAGCCAGGCCCGTTCTGACAGCCTACACAACAGCAGAGATAACACTGGGTTAGTCAGTAGTACTTACTACACTACCAATAAGGGACATACTGGCTTAGAGACATCCATTCAAAAGGAAGACACACACAGGCCCTACAGGTCTGGAGTCAGCCCCGTTGCCTGTGTGGACTTCATACTCTAATCATTGGATGCTCTATTGATATCACTCTTTCTCACACACACACACACACACACACACACAAAGACACACACACACACACACACAAACACGTGCTGTCGTGCACACACACATGCATGCAGGTGCACACACAAACGCAGCCTTTCTTGTTCCTTTCTAATCTCCAGATCCTAACGATGTGGTCCTCATTCCGTACGCGTGAAATAACAGCCCTATACAGCTGTTCTTTAGGTTTCCGTCTACCTAGTACCTCGTCAGTGGAACAACGTGTGCCTGTGCCATCTAAACTCAGACACATTCTGACCAGCTACTGAGGCAGGAGACGTGAGACTCAGACACAGTTCCCTCTGGTTCGTCATTGATCGTCCTCTGCATAGACAGAGATTTATCCCTATATTACTCTACTGCCAAGCCCACACAGACCCAGACCCACACCCATCAAGTCCCATAATATCTCACTGAGACTGAACAGGATGTGGCTGCTTTGCATTTAAAATCGGCAATTATTATGCCTTTTGCCGACATTTTATGATAAACTGATTACAGGTGCAGTATACGGTATCTAATAGGTATACCAAGTCCTAGTAGGGACAGGCTAGGCTACTACTACCACCGTCCCAGTTGGAAAAGCCTCAAAACCAAGGTAATGACTGAACACTACTGCCTATAAGAAAAAGAATAGTCAACTGTGATGCAGTTTCCTAGCATGGTTGACAAGACCACGTTCATGCTGCATACCACTATACTATCACATTCTAGATCTTATGGAAACTTAGGCTAAATCCTCCACGATCCTTCACTCTGTGGACTTTGTGATACACACTGAATACACCGAGTACATGCATTCACGCACGCACTGAACACACACACACACACACACACACACTTCTACCCAGGCTATATCTGTAAGTGTAGACTTTCTTTATCTCGTCTCTAATCTTTTCCAATAAGCATTGCCCCTATGGGCCCTGTTCAAAAGTCCTGCACTACATACGGAATAAGGTGCCATTTGGGGTGCAGACAGAGTTGCTCCCTGTCACAGTGAACCTGAAGACTGATTTAAACCACTAGAAGGACTTTCCCTCCCTGTCACAGTGAACCTGAAGACTGATTTAAACCACTAGAAGGACTCTCCCTCCCTGTCACAGTGAACCTGAAGACTGATTTAAACCACTAAAAGGACTCTCCCTCCCTGTCACAGTGAACCTGAAGACTAAATTAAACCACTAGAAGGACTCTCCCTCCCTGTCACAGTGAACCTGAAGACTGATTTAAACCACTAGAAGGACTCTCCCTCCCTGTCACAGTGAACCTGAAGACTGATTTAAACCACTAGAAGGACTCTCCCTCCCTGTCACAGTGAACCTGAAGACTGATTTAAACCACTAGAAGGACTCTCCCTCCCTGTCACAGTGAACCTGAAGACTGGTTTAAACCACTAGAAGGACTCTCCCTCCCTGTCACAGTGAACCTGAAGACTGATTTAAACCACTAGAAGGACTCTCCCTCCCTGTCACAGTGAACCTGAAGACTGATTTAAACCACTAGAAGGACTCTCCCTCCCTGTCACAGTGAACCTGAAGACTAAATTAAACCACTAGAAGGACTCTCCCTCCCTGTCACAGTGAACCTGAAGACTGATTTAAACCACTAGAAGGACTCTCCCTCCCTGTCACAGTGAACCTGAAGACTGATTTAAACCACTAGAAGGACTCTCCCTCCCTGTCACAGTGAACCTGAAGACTAAATTAAACCACTAGAAGGACTCTCCCTCCCTGTCACAGTGAACCTGAAGACTAAATTAAACCACTAGAAAGACTCTCCCTCCCTGTCACAGTGAACCTGAAGACTGGTTTAAACCACTAGAAGGACTCTCCCTCCCACTCACAGAGACACTTAACCACTGGCTTCAGTGAATCATCAGAGGAATGTTGACTGAATAAAAATCGGCATAAATTTTACCAATGTCTCTACAATGTCACCGTTGTTACAACCCCTCTCTCTTTCCCACACACCCCACAGACACACACACAGTGATAAATGGTGAAGGATGCCTGTTGTGAATTTTTATTACCACATCCTCCCAGACAATCTTCTTTGCCTTTGTGTCCTTGCTGGGCTTACAGGGCTCCCTGCCACACCCTCTAATGTGTGTGTGTGTGTGTGTGTGTGTGTGTGTGTGTGTGTGTGTGTGTGTGTGTGTGTGTGTGTGTGTGTGTGTGTGTGTGGTGTGTGTGTGGTGTGTGTGTGTGTGTGTGTGTGTGTGTGTGTGTGTGTGTGTGTGTGTGTGTGTGTGTGTGTGTGTGTGTGTGTGGTGTCTTTACGAGCAGAGTGTCGGTGGCTGTCATGGAGGACACAGATGTGGAGCCAGCAACAGTAAAAACAGACCCATAAAGACACTGAAAAGAGTCCTTTACGAGACCAGCACAGATGTGGAGCCAGCAACACATGCATTCAAATCACTGGAGCCATTAACTTCTATACTCCATCCCAGTCAATGTCATCCCATCTCAGCCTGACTCTCTCTGGGGGTCTGCCCTTGGGTTCTTCTTATCTCAGACACCAAAGGGCGCATCTCAAGAATCTGAGTGACTTCCTCTCCTTTGTTGATGTGAAAGAGCTGGATAAATTAAAGTAAAATCCCAGTAGACATCAACTACAATGCTGCTTCATTTACCCTGTTTTCAAATCATGTTGATGAATGTAGTGTTTTGTTTAAAAAAAAAATAGAAAAAAAGGCTACATTTTCTTAAGGACTGAAACAGTAGGAACCATTTCTGGAATTTTCATTTATGACAAGCAAAATGGC
This sequence comes from Salvelinus fontinalis, assembly GCF_029448725.1. Classification (NCBI taxonomy): domain Eukaryota; kingdom Metazoa; phylum Chordata; class Actinopteri; order Salmoniformes; family Salmonidae; genus Salvelinus; species Salvelinus fontinalis. The sequence goes on along the minus strand of NC_074665.1, from coordinate 62,761,637 downwards.
CACTACAGAAGTGAATGATTCCAACCCAATTATATCCACATTACTGAGCCATAAAAAGGCAACAATCAGTCCATGAACACTTTGTGATGACTTAACAGCTCCATTGACTTCCAGCAGTAAACTCGGCCTTCCCTCCTTCCCACCCCTCCCTACGGGCTTAAGATAAATATTCCAGTAGAAACTTTACTATCTCAGAGCATCAGTGTTTAAACATAAAGTAGAAGACTTAAGTGGGAGCAAAGAGCAATGTTATGACTGAACCCTCATAGTAATCACAGCTTGAGGAAATGGCTGTGCTGGCAAAGTGATATGATTACTGCAAGCTGAGGTTTGAGGAAACAGGCCATAGAATATCTAATCATGGGTTAAGTAAAGCTGTGTGAAGGTCCATTCATCAGGGGCAGGACCGGAAAACACAACAGAGAATGAATATTCACCACACATACAGTACCAGTCAAAAGTTTGGACACACCTACTCCTTTTTTCTTGATTTTTACTATTTTCTACATTGTAGAATAATAGTGAAGACATCAAAACTATGAAATAACACACATGGAATCATGTAGTAACCAAAAAAGTGTTAAACAAATCAGAATATATTTGATATACTTCAAAGTAGTCACCCTTTGCCTTCCATGACAGTTTTGCACACGCTTGGCATTCTCTCAACCAGCTTCACGGGGTAGTCACCTGGAATGCATTTCAATTAACAGGTGTGACTTCTTCAAAGTTAATTTGTGGAATGTATTTCCTTCTTAATGCGTTTGAGACAATCAGTTGTGTTGTGATAAGGTATGGTTGGTATACAGAAGATAGCCCAATTTGGTAAAAGACCAAGTCCATATTATGGAAAGAACAGCTCAAATAAGCAAATAGAAACCACAGTCCATCATTACTTTAAGACATGAAGGTCAGTCAATCTGGACAATTTCAAGATCTTTGAAAGTTTCTTCAAGTGCAGTCACAAAAACCATCAAGCGCTATGATGAAACTGGCTCTCATGAGGACCGCCACAGGAAAGAAAGACCCAGAGTTACCTCTGCTGCAGAGGATAAGTTCATTAGAGTTACCAGCCTCAGAAATCGGCAATTAACTGCACGTCAGATTGCAGCCCAAATAAACACTTCACAGTGTTCAAGTAACATCAACTGTTCAGAGGAGACTCCTCGAATCAGGCCTTCATGGTCGAATTGCTGCAAAGAAACCATTACTTAAGGACACCAATAAGAAGAGACTTGCTTGGGCCAAGAAACACGAGCAATGGACATTAGACCGGTGGAAATTTGTCCTTTGGTCTGGAGTCCAAATTTGAGATTTTTGGTTCCAACCGCCGTGTCTTTGTGAGACGCAGAGTCGGTGAACGGATGATCTCTGCATGTGTGGCTCCCACCGGGGAGCATGGAGGAGGAGGTGTGATGGGGCTTTGCTGGTGACACTGTGAGTGATTTATTTAGAATTCAAGGCACACTTAACCATCATGGCTACCACAGCATTCTGCAGCGATACACTCCCACTAAGCGCAAAACAGATGGGATGGTATCATTTGTTTTTCAACAGGACAATGACCCAAAACACACCTCCAGACTGTGTAAGGGCTATTTGACCAAGAACGAGAGTGATGGAGTGCTGCATCAGATGACCTAGCCTTCACAATCACCTGACCTCAACCCAATTGAGATGGTTTGGGATGAGTTGGACTGCAGAGTGAAGGAAAAAAAGCCAACAAGTGCTCAGCATATGTGGGAACTCCTTCAGGACTGTTGGAAAAGCATTCCAGGTGACTACCTCATGAAGCACTTTTTTGGTTACTACATGATTCCATATGTGTTATTTCATAGTTTTGATGTCTTCACTATTATTCTACAATGTAGAAAATAGTAAAAAATAAAGAAAAACCCTTTAATGAGTAGGTGTATTCAAACCTTTGACTGGTTTGACTGAACTGGAGTTGGAAGTGTATTTGACTGTTATTGAACCTTGTTTGTCAGCGCTCTGCGATTCAAAACTAACAGCCACAAGGAAACTGCTATAGCTTTCAGTCTGGGAGTGACAGTTGACTTTCAGTCAACACTCAGTTCACAATCATGAAGAAAGGCAACAACCCACTACCTATCACCAGCTCACTACCTCTGTTACATAAGAAAGACACAGACTACACAGTGAGAACAGATGGACGTTTACCACAGTGGGGAAAGGTGAAAGGTCATTAAAACAGGATACAGGGGCGCTGTGGAAGGCGAAAGCCACCTAAATGTAATCCTGAGAAGGCCTTGCTGTCATGGACAACACCAACAGACAGACAATAGGAGCTTGGGCATAGCCTATTTGTCAAACTGACAAAGACACCCACGGACAGCGTTAGCCATCTGAGCAAATAGTGAATAAGCCAGAATAAAAGACGAGAAAGCAGACTGTTTATGGACGCCCAGTTCTTACTCTACAGCCCTTTCAGAATCAAAGCAACATTTTAACTTTTGCCAAAAGTTATTAGGTCATTGTTTTAAGCTCTGAGTGGGAACAGAGGCACACTTTGTTAGGAGTTCCATCACCATAGAAACACATATAGAACTGTGCCACACACTCTGACTTTAGGTCAGATATCAAAAGGACGAAAAAATCTATCCATCAACACAAAATGCCTTGCACTGACAAAGTGTCAAAACCAATACATTATTACATTTACACTACCAAAATTATGTGGACACCTGCTCGTCGAAACATCTGATTCCAAAATCATGGTCATTATTATGGAGTTGGTCCCACCTTTGCTGCTATAAGAGTCTCCACTCTTCTGGGAAGGCTTTCCACTAGATGTTGGAACATTGCTGCAGGGACTTGCTTCCATTCAGCCACAAGAATCAGTGCCCCCGCACATTGACTCTGTATCAGTACCCCCTGTATATAGTCTCGCTGTTGTTATTTCACTGCTGCTCTTTAGTTACTTGTTACTTTTATCTCTTATTCTTATCTGTATTTTATTAAACTGCATTTTTGGTTAGGGGCTCGTAAGTAAGCATTTCAGTGTTGTATTCAGCGCGTGTGACTAATAAAATTTGATTTGATTTGAAGAACATTAGTGAGGTCGGGGACTAATGCTGGTTGATTAGACCTGGCTCACAGTCGGCATTCCAATTGATCCCAAAGGTGTTCGATGGAGTTGAGTTCAGGGCTCTGTGCAGGCCAGTCAAGTTCTTCCACACCAATCTCGACAAACCATTTCTGGACCTCGCTTTGTGTATTGTGGCATTATCATGCTGAAACGGGAAAAGGCCTTCCCCAAACTGTTGCCACAGTTGGAAGCACAGAATTGTCTAGAATGTTTTTGTATGTTGTAGCGTTAAGATTTCCCTTCACTGAAACTAAGGGGCCTAACCCGATCCATGAAAACATCCACAGACCATTATTCCTCCTCCACCAAACTTTGCAGTTGGCACTATGAATTGGGCAGGAAGCGTTCTCCTGGCATCCGCCAAACCCAGGTTCGTCTGTCGAACTACCAGATGGTGAAGTGTGATTCATCACTCCAGAGAACACATTTCCACTGCTCCAGAGTCCAATGGCGGCGAGCTTTACACCACTCCAGCCGATGCTTGACATTGCGCATAGTGATCTTAGGCTTGTGTGCAACTGCTCTGCCATGGAAACCCATTTCGTGAAGCTCCCGAACAGTTATTGTGCTGATGTTTTTTCCAGAGGCAGTTTGGAACTCGGCAGTGAGTGTTGCAACCGAGGACAGATTATTTTTACGCGCTTCAGCACTCGGCGGTCACGTTCTGTGAGTGGCGTACCGGTTTCCCAGCTTAGCTGTTGTTGCTCCTAGATGATTCCACTTCACGATAACAGCCCTTACAGTTGACCGGGGCGGCTCTAGCTGGGGAGGAATTTCACTAATTTACTTGTTGGAAAGGTGACATCCTATGGCGGTCCCACGTTGAAAGTCACTGAGCTCTTCATTAAGGCCATTCTACTGCTAATGTTTGTCTATGGAGATTGCATGGCTTTGTGCTCGAAATTATAAACCGGTCAGCAACGGGTGTGGCTGAAATAGCCAAAACCACTCATTTTAAAGGGGATCCCCATACTTTTTAATATATAGTGTATGTTCTGAAGTCTCAAAGATATGAGTTATGAGTCTGTGAAGAGAACATCTAACCACGTTTGTTGAGCAAAGACCCAGACATCTGACTTCATACAAACAGACACACTGTTGTATTGAGATGCCAGAGGTGCTTTTCGGCATTAAAAAGAACAGTCAGTGTAGTGTTTCACGGTATATCGGTACCACAGCAATATCACAGTACCAAAACATCATGATACCTATGATACCAACATTTTAGAATACCATAGTACAGTTTCATATGATACTACCGACTTTTTCAGCCCTACCGATCTAAAGAACCTGCTGGCGCCTGCTATAACATGTTTATAAAGTCAGTTGTGTTTATAAATTCAGTTGAATTTAAGTAACAGTCACTGGTCTCTTCTATGGGCAGAGCCAATAATATCCACTTCATCCCCTAACATGCCCTCAAAGCCAATTTATATTTGATCCAAAAATGTGGTCGGAGGCGCCATATGGATGGTGTGACCCATTCGCGGAGCCTCGTGAGCCATGCAGAAGCCAAATTGCAGAGCTCCGTACTGCATCGATGTGCGCTTCCAAAATGTTGTAACAATGCGGAGGGCTCCGTATAGCTCCAGAATGACTGTGCAGTGCCTTTCACTGACCTGCTTCTCTCCGTCCGCTCTTCATGTGCGTCTATTCCTCTGTCAGTTTAAAAATATACATAATGTAGGCGTGATTGCGAGGGGGATGCAGACCCAGATGAGTCTTCTGTTGTTAGATTTGTACATGTATTACATTGGAGCAGCGTGAAAAGAGAGCAATTGTCACGCCCTGACCTTAGAGATCCTTTTTATGTCTCTATTTTGGTTTGGTCAGGGCGTGAGTTGGGGTGGGTATTCTATGTTCTATGTTTTGTAGTTCTATGTTTTGGCCGGGTAGGGTTCTCAATCATGGACAGCCGTCTATCGTTGTCTCTGATTGAGAACCATACTTAGGCTTCCCTTTTTCCCACCTGTGTTTGTGGGAAGTTGACTTTGTTTAGGGCACATAGCCTTTAGCTTCACGGTTTGTTTTTGTAGTGTTTATTGTTTTGTTCGGCGTAATTTTTATTAATAAAAGGAAAATGTACGCTCACAACGCTGCACCTTGGTCCTCCTCCTTCAACAGCCTAACAGCAATGTTGATAGGCTACATTGTAACATTTCATCGCATGTTATACCCTAGAGCACAGACCAGTCTGAGTAGACTACGCAAGTTTACTGTCCTGCAACCTCATTGTCAGAGGGGGAAGATTCTGTGTCACTAATTCTGTGACACAACATTATGACATGTCTTCAGGATAAGAGCTGTGAAGATGCTGATCTTCTAGTCAGTCATCAACACACTAAGAGACGGTTTCCTGGACCTGGATTATGTTTAGGCCTACTCCTGCTCTAGATAGAACGCTTATTCCTCACCGCATAGGGAGTTTCAGGAAATGGGCCAATAGTGACCTGAATCCGGACACTTCATTCCCCAAACAATGAACCCTGTAATGTTCCTAGGAACCAGACAGAGTAACCAGGTGTTAGACTGAAGACAGGTAATAATGTAACAGAGAATAAGCCCCTATTTGTCCCGGTTCCCAAAGTGCTCACTGTAACCCGATGCTCAGACAAATTTTAGATCCCTCATCACCGTGATACATTGACCACGGAGGCAGGTAGCAGATAAACATTTTAACTACATTCCAATGTTTTTTTAATTAAACAGTGGGAGGAAGGTTGGCATTTGTTTCTAAGCTATTATGTGATATTATAAAGGGGCGGAGCATGGTTTAGACCTAGTCATTAAAATGGCATGTTATGGTTAGAAAGCACAGTGCCTTTGTCCTCTATCCTGGCTGTCTAGTGACCACCAAGCCCAGAGGAATGCAGAATACTTCAGTTTCACAAGCTTCCCTTCCCTGGGAAGTTTAGAAGTTCCAGGTGTTTCCAGCACGCTCCACCCAAGGAGCCTTAACCCCCATGAGAGTGAGTGATGGTACACATACACACGGACACCGACATGCGTGCACACACACAAACAGTGCGCGCACACGCTCGAAGCCTCGAACACACATTCTCGAGCATGCACATACATACATACATACATACATACACACAGGCATGCAGGCATGCAGACACACATATAAAATGGACACACACACTCCTATCTTTACCCCTGGGAGAGAGGAATGGTTTATAGTACTCCCACCCCCTCTAATCAAGAGTGATGGTGGTGGGTGGGTCATTGAGGCCAGATGAAAGCCATTTCCTCTCCAGTCTAACCAGGGTATGTGCAGGAGGCCTAGCGGAGAAACGTCTGATGCGCCAACCAACTGAACCAAAGACAAAAACCGTATGTTTCAATTCATTCTTATCTTCATCCATAATATAATAATACTAGGCCGTGTTTCTACCTTCTACCGCATGTGTTATCGGTGTTATATGAAGCTAAGTCAACGTCCCCTCAGGAAGCTGAAGCTTCAATAATAACAGAAATACTACAATACTACATCACCTGGTAACTTCTACCTCTGACCAGCAGTGAGAGAATAAGGTTCAAATCCAATAAAAGCAGTCAACACACACACACACACACACACACGCCCACAAACCATGCACACACACACCGCCAGTGTGAATAAGCTGAGGGGTGCAAGATCTGTGTGTAATTGTTGGCTGTGATCCAGTGTTGTGAGTAAACTCTGCAGGTCAATAAATGGCCCAGTCTTGTGTGATTCTCACCTAGGGAGAGTTTCCTGCTGAATGGGAAGAGGATGTAGCTAACAAACGATCAGGGACACCGAGGGGTCATGTTAGAGAATGGAGGGTGAGCTTGTCTTTTCCTCTCTGGACTAATAATAAAGCAACTGAGGAAATAGCTATCAAGACACCACATACACACATACTTTCTCCTTTTTCCATTTCTCACACTGTGGGCTCCATGACCAGGACACACAGAGAGTGAGAGCGAGATCAATGTCTAACAGCATCAGGTCACACTGGACTGGTAGCATGAAAGATGGAGCTTCATAAAAAGGCCTTTTTTCTTTGTAAGAACGTCACTGGCCCAGCCAGTCTGGCTGAATCGGTGTACAACAGGGAATAGCTAGGCCTATTCTGACAACTCTTGGAGGAAAATGGTTTGTGCTACTTCATTATTCAAATCCAACACATTTCACCATTCAGGGTGCTTAAACGTTTGTCAAGCCAAGCTAAGCCTGACTGGCCCTGTTGAATGCAGTCCGACCACTTGTAATCAAGCCTCATCTCCACTCAGAAACACTACCTCTGTACTCTGTGTGTTATTCTACAGGGAGAGAGTGTGTGTGCGTTCTACTTCTTTTACAGGCACATGGTGGTTCAACTGGGCTTTATCTGTATATGAGGAACACCTAGAAATACAGCATGCACGCACGCACGCACGCACGCACGCACGCACGCACGCACGCACGCACGCACAACAGGGATTTTTCTGTTTAGGAGGAATACCTAGAAACATAGCACGAACGCCCGTGCACACTCACAGTCTGAGGATGGAACACCTGGAGACGCTGTGATTATATGAGCCGGTTGCCTTAACTACGACCCCAGTTAGCCCAGAAGTTGCCACCTTTGACCTTAGCTGCATGATCACGACAGGATGCCCAGGCCACGTGGCAATCACACACATATGCACAAACACACACAGGGTGGGCAGTTTAACCCCAGTAAGTCGAGGGGATGTCATGGCTAATAAGCAGACATCTGGTAGAGTTACGACCATTAGTACAGCTCTGAGTCTCGGACCAAACAAACCAATGAAATCAGACTCCCTATGTCTTAAAGTATACAAGCACTTTCATCTCCAAGATGTGAAGAAAAAGGACAAACAGAAGTTCTCTGTGTTCAGATAATGATTGATTCAAGAGGGATGCATTGCAGAAATGAGTTGGAAGCATTGCATACATTTGTGTTGCATGTGTCCTATAATTTTACATCCTCTCATCAACTCAATTTGTAGGCCTAACCCAATACTTCTCCAATTACATTTTTTCTTCTTCATCTATTTGTATTTTACAAGGTAAATAAATTGAGAACACAATATTATTTACAACGGCGATGTCGAGAAGAGCTGCATTAGATTGAATTACCCAATTGGAAGCTCCACATTCAAGTTCAATACCACGACACTGACAGTGACGACATAGTCTCTTGTTACCCTTGACAGTGGAGGAGGAGGGTTAAATTGTGTAGGAGGACACAGGATACCTCATTACACTACAGGGCGACTCAACATTAATGTCTTACGTGCATATCCCTCCGCCTGGCTGTAGCCTCGTACCAGGAACTATATCCAGAGTGAGGTGCCGTCCCAAATGGCACCCTATTCCCTACATTATGCACTACTTTTGACGGGAGCCGTATGGGCCAAGAACAAAAGTAGTGCACCATAGGGAATAGAGTGCCATTTGGGACGCATGTTAGCCTTCTCAATAATGCAGAAGCAGCTAACAGCCATTGTGATGGATGAGGGAAGCCTCTTATTTCACCTGAGGAAAAGAGTTGAACAACAACTAGGTTCTTCCATGACAAGTCTATTAGTATTAGGATATAACAAGACTGACGAGAGTGCCCCCCCCCCCCCCCCATAGAAGTAGAATAACAGTATAGCCTAGGACATCTATTTGTATGGTGTCACCATTCTCTCAAAAGACCTTCCTTCCAACCTCATGCTTTACTTTACCACAATTGTTCAGGAACCTTAAGGCTTTTGTGATCAAATGTTTTTTTTTAATAAGTTACACAAAACAGATACATATGGACAAAAAAAACAAGTGTCAAGACCAAACAGTTCCCATCCCACCCTCCACCACAGGACTTCCCCAACCCAAAGTTAGATTAGTGGTTCTCAGTAGCAGTCTTTTTACAGTCATACGTTGATGAAAGAGTAAATCTGTTTATTTCACTCGCCCCATGCATGCGTCCTACAGATATTTACATGTTTATAATGTCCAGCAGCCATTGCTGTCTGCTTAAAGAATGAGAAGCCTGCCAATGTGAGGCTACAGTAACAAAACAAAAAATTGTCTGCTGTTAATTCAGCCAGCCAAATACGTCGCTGTTTGAGAGATAAGTCTATAGTAGTGTCATCATTTAACAATAAAATGGATGGTGAACATGGTACATTTCTACCCATTATGTCAGATAGACAGGATGAGACAACAGAAAAGTAAAATCCCTGGGCGCTCCCAAACCATATGAAAACATGTGCCAGGAGTCTCCTGGGGGCACATTGAGCAATTTGGGGCTTGTCTAGCCTTTGTCTTAAATAGTTTTCATGCTGTGCGGTAAGTTCTATGGGAAGATTTTGATTTGATTTGATGGTTGAGGTTTCTTAATGAAATTGATATGTTGGACCAAACTCTGATCCAATTACTCACAATGCTACATATGGAAAGGTCTTTCTTCCATGATGCATGTGAAGGGATAGGTTGATGAGTCTAACACCAGTTCTAACCACTCTTCTGCTCTCTCAGTTGAACTCAGAAAGCTCTTTTCACAGAGCTCAGTGAGCTCACTTGCTCTGTTTTTCTGACAAACATAGCTGTCCAATCATTTAATCATTCCAATAAAACCCTCTACAGTTTCTACTCTTTGTATAGAAAAATCTATTCATGATTTCATAAGCCTTGAGGCTAGCCTGAGGCTATGAGAGAGAGAGAGAGAGAGAGAGAGAGAGAGAGAGAGAGAGAGAGAGAGAGAGAGAGAGAGAGAGAGAGAGAGAGAGAGAGAGAGAGAGAGAGAGAGAGAGAGAGAGAGAGAGAGAGAGAGAGAGAGAGAGAGAGACAGAGAGACAGAGAGACAGAGAGACAGAGAGAGACAGACGAGTGTTACTCCAGCGTAGGAGGTCAACTCCAGTACCAGGGGGGGTCCATTCCCAGAAAGACAAAACATAGCCTGTTCATTCTCCAGCTCACCCCATCCATCCCTGTTTCCTCATTCCTTCACCCTCACCCCTCACTGTCTCCCTCCACTCCTCCCCTCCAAACACCCCTCCTCCTCAATCAGTCACCCAAACCCCTTCATCTCCTCACCCATTCCGTTCATCGTTCTCCTCTCTCCCCTCATCCAAACAGTGGTGGCACCAGTAAACCTTCAGTCTTCTCCCCCCCATTAGCACTGACACAGTGATAATCAGACAGACCGAATGAGGAAACTAACTCCGCCTTATAAATTACAGAGCTGTGGTGATCGATTCTCTCCTTTCCCTCTCTCTGTCCCTCTCTCTAGGCTAAACTTCTCGTAAAAGTTATAATAAGAGTTAAGTTACTACCAGTAGATTAGCTAAACCCACCGCACTGCGGTTTACTGTCATCTCGAGCTCTCAATTAGAAAAGAGATGGGACTTTGTGTTAAACAAGGGTTAGACCATATTCAAAGAGGGTTCTTGCTAGGGTTTTTGTGCAGTGTCTTAAGAAATGCCTAAAATAGGCTAATCAAATAGTTTGATTAGCTGGTAATGTCATTACAAATCCTACCACCCAATTTCCTCCAGTGAATAGAGAAAGAGAACAGCCCTCTCAGTTAGGAAAATTGCATTCTAGTCACATTCAAAACTTAGGAAATTGTCTGGTTAAAAACTCCATAACAAATTATAACCTGGAAAAGGTCAGAGGGGGCATTTCCAAGTTGGAGCTGGCGTGTTGAAGTCAATGTCAAGGTCTTTCTCGGTGTCTGCTATAAAGACATCAGGCTTATATAGTCCCTCGCTGGCCATGAAATGAAATGACATTAATCCTGAGGGACTGGGGTTGTTAGGGTGGCTCTGGTTGGCAGCCAATGGAGGACTGATTCACTGCTGACCGCCTTGTAGTGAAAAGGCAGTAAACCAACCTGCAGGGACTAATTTCCAAACAAATCACTATCGAGTAGAATCAGTCTGATCAGAAGGAAGAGAAGGGTGTGTGTGTGTGTTTGTGTGCACGTGTGTCTGTGAGTCTGCCTGTGTGTCACTATGCATTTATGCATGCCCATGTGTTTGTGTTTTTAGGGTGTGCACAACAATAACCTTGTCCCCCATGTGGTGAGTGTGTTTGTGGGAGTTTGTTGTGAGTTGAAGCTTATTAAGAGGCAGCTACAAGCTCCACTCCATTGATCTACATGCTTGCGTGCATGTGGGTGGAGATGTTTTTTGGGGGCAGCGAACTCTTTCCGTTGCGTTCCATCCAGTGAGGAAGTCCGCCTTGTGGAATGTATATTCACTACGGGGTTTGGGGAGGCAGCAGAGCTTACCAAGCAAGAGGGTCGAGGCACTCTTTAAAAACAAATGTACTCTAGCTAGTAACAGCATTTGAACTTCTGGATCCGGTGTTACATGCCTGTTTATAAATAGTAGCTAGCTCGCTACATGTCAGGCTAGTCTGGTCTATGCTTTACTACGCTACAGAAGATGAAGCAAACATGTCTCTCTATGAATGGCAATAGATTGAACTACTCAGGAGAATAAAAAATTACTGACAAAATGGCGAGTTCATCCAATGAAGAGAATACACAAGCTGGAGAATACACGTCTGTTGTTCAACCTATGTGAATCAATG